>NC_068576.1:28850284-29153314 GCF_025698545.1 Gossypium raimondii | reverse complement strand
AAAACATACCAAAATTAGCCTATATAAAGAGGTACCTGTAGCCCTAATAGAGGGAAGGTGATACATGCATGGATGGGGTGAAATTTATTAAATTCCATTCACTAAAGCTATCAATTTTCAAGTTTAGGAAATCAATAGACTTGCGACAACTTTTTGGATGGGATTTAGACATTTCTGGATCGAGATGTTTGCATGGAGTTCAAAGATCTATCTCTTAGATTTGGAACGCACTTTGAATTACTCGATTTTGAGTTCAGGAGCTCACATTATGACTAGTTTAGTGAAGACTGCGCGAGCAGAATTTTTGGACGGAATTTTTACAAAAATTATGAGTTTCGGGCTTTTAATTCGAGTTTAAATCATATTGAGTTTGATATTTAGGCTTAATTTTTTATTGTAAATGATCCCAATATTACATTTATTAGGTTTTACTATTTTATTATTTATTTATTCCGAATTTTCGATATTGTTTAAGTATGTTAAGTTTCTTAGGAGTTTTATATATGTTTCTTAGTCAAAAAGAAAGTTTAGTTTAAAAATACTTATTGTTTAGATTAATTAGAGTTTCAACATACTTTAGAGTTTTATTTGGATGTATTTAGCTAGCCTATATAAAGGTTTTTCATTGTTCATGAAAGACAATTGTTTTCATTGATAAAGTTTTCAACTTTGAGAGTTTATTTTTTTTGTGTAAGATTTATTTCTTGTGATTTTTAGAAGTAGTTTTCTTCTCAAATTTTTTAAAGAGTCGTAGAAATTCATTCTCCATCCTTCAATTACCAAGAATTATTTCTTGGAAGGTTCATTAGAGCCATTAATTGAGTTTGTTGGAATTTATATCTCAAAGGGTTTAATTGGGCACTTATCCATCTATCCATCATATCCATCGGTTTATTCAACCCATCTTCCACTTTTAAATTTTATTTATTTATTTATTTATTATTTTGAATGTTTGTTCTTTATTTTTAAATTTCTTATTTTTGTTATTTTCTTTGTAAACCTATTTGGTTTCTTCTTTTTAGGTCACATCCAAAAGTTTGTTTCTCGAGTCGAACAACTTGAATACAATTCTTTTTTTTTTGCTTCAATATTTTATTATTTGGTATCAGATTTGGGCATTTTAGGTGTTCTTTGGGTTTTTATAAACTAATTTCCAGCAAACAACCTCAAAACAATTTCTTTTACCCAAAAATATTTTTGGAATTTTTTTTTCAGTGGTTAATGCTTTCCTAATGATCTAAAAATTTACATACTAATTCTTGGCCATCTCTTAGACTATAAAAAAAGAATTTTCACAAAAAAGTGATCGAAAAGTGTAAAAATAGAAAAATATGAAAAAAATAAAAAATATTTTGTGGGTTGAATTTTGTGCCAAAATTTTCCAGATCAGATATACATTATTTGAAGAGACTCTATTTTAAATTTCGCGACTTTTGGAAATCGGGAACACCTTGAATGAAAAAAAATTCAAGTTGTTTTCCATTGTTTTGAGTTTTCGGTTGGGTAGTTTATATTCTTTGATTCTAGCATTAGGGTTTCTTTTTTCTTAAGCTTTTCTTATTCTATTACGCATTCTAACACATTTTTATTTCTTATGTTAATAGGTACGAAAAGAGTTGCCTCTCATTTCTCCACGCAACTTACTTCTTTTGGAGTCAAGTTTTTCTTTGACTTATTAGATCCTTAGGTCAAGTTTGTTAAAGACTGATCCTACATCTTTCCAAATATTATTGAGTTTGATTTCTCTTTAAAAGTTACAAACAAGAAAATCTTAACTCCTTTTCTTTTCCATTAGAGTTGTTTAATTTTATTGCAAGTGTATAACGATAAGGTTTAATTTTATTTTTTCTAATGTTTTGTATTTCAGCCTCTAACAATGGTACGTACACATAGTAAGGACGAGGAGCATGATTCATCCATAGTTACCATGAACCAATTTACAGCATTGTTCAACGAACTTCAAAAAGATTTCAAAAAGGCGTAAGAGCCTTCGGAAAATAAGTTCGACACATTGCAAGCTCAAGTCCTTCATCACGATGCGATTCAATAAAATTTAAGCCAAAATTTGGTTCGAATGGAAACTAACAATGATAAACCTTGGGCAATGCATATATCTCATATTTGTAAAAAACCCCACACAGACATGTTGTTTCCAATGTCGTTCAACCTTTTATTTTACATTGTTTACCCTCATGCGATGGGGTTTATTTATGTGTGACCTACTGAAGGAACTTGCTAACTTCAATTGAACTTACAGCAGTGTGTCTGATGTTCGCAGGATTTACAAGTTTAATCGAGGACTCTGAGGAGGGACCAATCTAGATGGAATGGTGAGATCGGGTTCCACAAACAGCTCAAGTCATGCACATATGAAGGGGGTACCATCGGAGGCTTCGCCTCGAGATAATTTATGGAGTAACCAGACAACGTCTTTTGAGTCTGAATTTCAAATAGATAACCCTAAGTTAAAAATCTTAAGGGTCTCATTGTAATAAACAATTTAATCAGAGATAGAAATTGGAGAGATTAAGTATTCAGTGACATAAGGCCTTGGTTGTTATAATTGTTATTTTAAACTTTATTATTAGATTGGTTTTATAATTATTCTACTTTATAGCAATTAAGTTAGCAAAATTAAGTATAAGATCATTTGTAACGCTCTATACTTGGATCTGGTGGAAGGGTCAGGCGTAGGGTGTTATAGAGGAGGTTATTAGAGAGAATAGAAGGGATCTGATGTCTTTCTTGTTTTCAAGAATTTAGATATAGTTACTCCCACATCCTTCCGAAGGACTACCCAAGAAGAAGAGAAGACACCATCGAATTAGCAGCCTTCTTGACGACTAAAATGCCTAATTTCCCTTTTGTATCTTTTCTCTAATGGAGTTTCCTTTCCTTAGTAATTGCACTCTCTATCATTGTACTTTCGTAATTATACTTTCCTTGTATCCCTTTTCTGAGTCGTCCATTTCTACTATTATCACCATCTGCCAATTCTGGTGAATGTATCCATCGATATCATATATTAATTTAACTAAACGAGGACGAGGGACCTAGCCAGATCAATCGTCATGCACATAAGAGTTTCTTCTCCCAATTCCTAGGTCCATAGGACCGACTAAATCATGCTCTGGTACCACTAAAATTGTAACACCCTCACCCAACCCAATCACCAGATCCAAGTGCAGGCGTCACAAAAAAATCGGGTTATTGTTTATACTAAGACCTTTACTATTAAAAATCCAATTGTACTACCTATTTATTAACTAACTTACATTAAAGACATAAATTTCTAAGTAAAGTTTACATTGTCCGAACTTCGAACTCTAAGGAAACTACATATTTAAAGTATATTCACCCCATTGGCGAAGTCCTTGAAAGTGCCCCTTCTTATGTGCATGACTCTTTACTATGGAGTTCCTTGATTCCACAAGGTCTGACTTGGTCCCTCTTTGAGCTTCTTAATCAACAATCCCTGCAACCATATATCAAACCCTCATAAGTTTAAACGAACTTAGTGAGTTCCTTCAGTACACAAAGCATACCTCACCTTACCGGGGATTTAGATAAATAATAACAGCAATAAAAATACAACAAACTCCCTGTTCGTTGGGAGCAATTCTCTCAAGTTGTCATGGTGGACATTATCCTAATTCTAATCCTATCCATGGGCGAATAGATCATTAAGCGATTTCCTTCCAGCCATTCTATCAGCCATCGATCAACCTTGATAGTTTATCTTAACGTTTCACCATTTCTGTAGGCTTTATCTTTTGTTTTGCTTAAACCCTTTCCTCCTCCCACCATTATGCCCTATTAATGCAGCTTGTTAGCTTACCCTCTTAGAGGCCGTTGTGGACTATTCTTAATTTATTTAGTCTGTGGCAGACTCTTTTCTTATCATAACCCCGTATGACTTACTCACCTTCCATCTGTTGGTACAACTAACATGGTCCTATGCCACTCTGGTAGACTAAATCCTACTAAGGACCACTATGGCCTTCAGTACTCAACCAAATGTCGCTGTGTGGCCATTTGAGTTCATGATTTCTCTTTCACACCTCATGCTCATATAACTCGCCATTTGGCTAATACTTTCTCAATGCTTCCCTCTCAAACAGAAATAGTCTTGATAGACATACTTGTCACTGATGTTGTAACACCCCTTACCCGTGCTCGATGCCGGAACAGGGTACGAGGCGTTATCGGACTCAAACACATGCATTCATACAAAATCGGGCCATAAAATTTCATTAAATTTAAAACTATTTATACACAAAATGATTGAGTCCCTATACAAGCCATAAACTTAAAATGCTCGAAAACATTGATACCGATCAATAGCTTGATAGTGTGATAGAATCTCCAACGATCTCCAACCCGAGCTAGTATCTGTGACACTATAGGAAAAGAAAAGGAATAGGGTAAACTATATAGCTTAGTAAGTTGGTATGTAAATAATAAGCAATTTATTAACATGCTTTTACCTATCCTCACAATATGTTCTCAAGATAATACGATCATAATGGCACATAGTTCCACTATTTACTTATGTTCATATCAAGTTGTCTACGTGAGTCATAGTCACTAAATTATTTGTATCTTGAGCTACGGAAATCCAAATTAAGTTCTACTAATTTTCCCTGAAACTAGACTCACATATATCCTTACCATAAAATTTCTAGAAATTTTGGTTTAGCCAATAAGTACATTTTATTCTTTAAAGTCGTCCCTGTTCTGTTGTCCGATAGTTTCATCTCTTCACTAAAAATTAATTATCTCCTAGTACGGGATTCAGATGATGCTCCTGTTTGTTTCTATTGAAAATAGATTCATTAATAATTTCAAAAATATAAATTATAACTCGTAATTATTTTTATAAAACTTTTAATGATTTTCCAAAGTCAGAATAGGGGATTCTGAAATCATCCTGACCCTGCCCTACAAAAATTCAAATATCTCATAATATGAAATTCTTTTACTGACACTGTTTCTTTTATGTGAAAATAGACTCAATAAGATTTAATTTCATATCTTATTCAACCTTCAAATTCAGTTTTCACCATATTTGGTGATTTTTCAAAATCACACAACCGCTGCTATCCAAAACTGTTTTATTTCTAAATTTCACTCTTTCATGTTTTCTTTATAGTAACTTTCATTGTAACACTTACTCCTTATCAATCTTACCAAAGTTCGATCATATATCGAGTACATTGCTCATAAGTTTACACACACATACCTAAACTTATTCATCACATAGTCATATTTGTTTACACTTAGTCATTTCCCATTGAACACATCGGAATAATAACGATACCCGGTGGCCAGCACATAGTACCACCCTTGTAGCCAAAGCTACCTTGTTCACAAAGTGGCCTTCACAAAGTACCACACTTGTGACCAAAGCTATCTTTCTTCACAAAGTGGCCTTCACATAGTACCACACTTGAGTCACTAGTGACATGTCACTTGTATCCTACTTTATTCCTAATGTTCAACCGGGAAATTTCTCACTTTTCGATACTTGTCAATTTCATTCAATATTCAGCCACATTTCATAAAACATAATAAAATATGATAACATAAGTAAAAACAATGCATTATTTACATACAAACTTACCTCGATATGAAACAACGAAATAAGTCAATTACTCGATTATCTTGCTTTTCCCCCGATCTAATTCCAAATCTCATCTTCCTTGATCTATAACAACAAATTTAACTTATTTATTCATCATGCTACTCAAATTAGCCCAATTTCACATTTTTGGTAAAACTATATTTTTACCCCTAAACTTTATCATAATTACACTTTTGCCCCTGGGCTCGTAAAATGAAATTCATTCAATTTTTTTGCTACCCATGCCTAGTCGAATATTTATCATACTTATAGTAGCCCACATTTTTCATATATTCACAATTTTACCACAAAATTTATCACATTTCTCAATTTAGTCCCTAATCGACATTTCTATAAAAAATCACTTTACAAATGTTGTTTATCTAACAACAAGGATGTATTTTCTATCATCAATTATCAAAATACACACTTTATCAACAATGGAAAAATTCACAAACTTTAACAGTTTTGAAAATGAAGGTACGAGTTAGCTAAATCGAGTTACCACGACTCCAAAAACATAGAAAACATTAAAAACAGGGCAAAAACCACTCACCTATCAAGCTCCAAAGCTTGGCCGAATGAAACCCATTCCATGGCTGGCTTTTTTTTCTCTATTACGGTTTAAGAAGAAGAAAAATAAAATAGCTTTTGCTATTTTATCTTATTATACCTATTAACTTATTTACCAATTTAACATTTTAATAACTTCACCAAATCCACCTACTACATGTCCATCTTTGTCTCCTCACTTTTCTATTGGTATAATTACCATGCAAGTGCTCATACTTTTCAATTCTATAGCTATTTAGTGCCTTTATCAATTAGACCTCAAGTTTTGCTCCTTATGCGATTTAGTCCTTTTTTATCAAATTAAGCACTCAAACGAGGAAATTTCTTTATGAAAATTTCACACAACTTTAGTATCATACTGTAAACATCAAAACAATAATAATATAAATTTTTTGATGTTGGATTTGTGGTCTCACAACCACTGTTCTGACTAGGCCCAAAATCAGGATGTTATAGATGTCTTCTCTCATGATACTTTTCTATCTTGGGTCTCTAACCGACCTATTTTATTCCAAGACCCTCTTTATCGGGGTGCTTACGATCTTGAATCTTACATACCTGTTTCACTGAGCATCCCTCAAACAATTCCTAATAATGGATCTTCACTACGATCCCTTATTTACTCTCTCTTCTGCTTGCTTACACACCCAACACTACTATTGCAACAATTCATACTTCTAATTCTCATCGAGCTACCCTCCTTATGCCTTTTTGGCTTCCATGATTTGTATTTTAGAAAACTATTTCCCCTTTCTACTTTTCCTTTTCCTTATTCAACTGATTTCTTCATACCCTCATTACACCCCAAATTTTTTGAGTTTATTGTCTCAATGGACTATCAAAGGATGCCATAACATCTTTTAATTATGGTCTTAGTCCTATTTAGTCATTTTAGTGTGATTTTATATGATGTCTTAGCGACTTTCAACCATGATCTTACTCATTTCCATCATGATGCCATAGCATCTTTCAACTATAGTCTTACTTATCTTAATCATGATGCCATAACATTTTTCAGCTATGGTCTTAATCATTTTAGGTGTATAACCTCCAATCGGTTCCATGGCCTACCCATAACCTTTTATCTATTTTTCCCATTGTATTCTATCCATTCCTCTATTCACCATCCTAACCTCGATGCTTGAACATTACAGTGTATCCTCTGCAAGGCCTAGAGATTCACACATCATAGATGCACACAGTAACATCGTATGATTGTATCTAACAGAATCACCCGTTTTTCCCCATCCTAACTTCATCTAACTTAATGATAATTTTCCACTGTATTTCACAAGTCATCACACACACACAAGTGCAAGTGTATATTTGAATAAACATAGTAACATAGACCACGCCAACTTATATAGGTATCATCATAAAATTCATGTTATTCATTCCAAATTCAAAAAATGGGGCATAGAAACTCACTTGATGCTTCTTCGCCTTATTCGCTTAGATTTTTCGGTCGTCGGGCTATGATTCTTTTGGCAGCTAAGTAAGACAACCAATTCTAAAGAGTAGTTAAAGAGAAATGAAGATGATTCATGGAAAAAGACTGAGAGAAAATAGATCTTTAGTGATAAAAGTCAATTTAATGGTCCAACTTTGTTTAGTGAAAATTCTTATAAGATAATATTAGAAAGTTCAATTCTCATTGGAAAAGAGAATGGAAAGAAAGAGAAAATCTATCCGAAAGAGAGGAATGATTATGTTTTCACTAACCTTAACTTGAATTTGTCTATTGGGCTTGTTTCATTCTTTCAGGAATTTGTTGATCCTTTGAGAGGAGCTTTATTAAACCATTCCACTTGTGATAAAGATTCTCTCTTGTTCCACTAAAGACAAGAATTGTAACACCCCTTACCCGAGACCATGGCCGGAGTCGAGCATGAGGCGTTACTTGACTTAACTTAAAAGTTCGGGGCATAAAAATTTACTTTCAAATTTAATTTCATCATTCATAATAAAGCTGTCCTCCTGTACAGCAGTCACTAAAATAATTATAATTCAAGCTACGAAACTCAAAATTTAGATCCGTAAATTTTCCATAAAACTAGACTCATATATCTATTCACCATAAATTTTTCAGAATTTTTTCTTTAGCCAATTAGTACAGTTTATTAGTTGAAGTCTCCCCTGTTTCACTAATCGACTATCCTAACCACTCATCACTAAAATTTAATTATCTCTTATTAAAGGCTTCATATGGTGATTAAACTTATTTCTACTGAAAATAGACTCATTAAGGAGTCTATACATATAAATTATAACTCAAAATTCCTTCTGTACAATTTTTAATGAATTTCTAAAGTCAGAACAGGGGACTTCAAAAACATTCTTGCCCTGTTTCACTAAAATTCAAATATCTAAAAGTATATAATTCTTTTGCTTACTCCACTTCTTTCCTATGAAAGTAGACTCTTTCAGCTTTAATTTCATATCTCACTCAACTTCTAATTCTATTTCCACTATTTTTGGTGATTTTTAAAAGTTACATCAATGCTGCTGTCCAAGAACTGCTCCATTGCAATTTTTAAAAAAAATTCAATATAACCCCTTTATAATTGTCTAACCTTCCCTGCAAATTTCAAATCACAACCAATTCCAGTATTTCATCTACTTCATTTAAATACTAATGAAGTTCAACCAATCAACCATTTCAAACTAAAAACATGTATATATTTCGATATCTAACGCAACCATAACATTCAAATTTACTTTTTACTTCAATTCCCTATACATGCCATATAAATCCAAAAAGTTGCTTAACATAAACTACCGGAGTATATCTGGGTAGTGTGATTCTTGATGTAGATCCGATCCTCCGAATGTATAAATACGTTAATCTACAAAACAATAAACACACACATGTAAGCTTATAGAAAAGCTTAGTAAGTTCATAGGCATAAAACATAAATCTTACCAAACACTTGTACACTTATACAATATACACCATTACTAAATTTACATCAACCACAATCTTTGGTGAGTTCCTTGGTATAAACTCACTACTACTTATTCTTTTACCATAATTCCTTTGGGCCCATTTGTCACTTACCATCCTTGATCAAAATTAAGGAACGGTTATGGAAATTTGAGTACTTCACTTTCACTTTGCCATATGACCTCTTATCACTTGTCCTTGATCAGATAAGTGTAGCTAGGCTACCACTTATCACTTTACCACTTGATCAGATAAGTGTAGCTGAAGCTACCACTTATCACTTTATCACTTGATCAGATAAGTGTAGCCACTTATCACTTTGTTTCTTGATCAGATAAGTGTAACCACTTATCACTTTGTTTCTTGATCAGATAAGTGTAACCACTTATCACTTTGTTTCTTGATCAGATAAGTGTAACCACTTATCACTTTGTCACTTGATCGAAGTACTCAAACCGAAGCGTTCCACTTAATTTGATCATTTATTCGATTTTCACATTTTATTTTATTCTCATTTCAACAATAAATACATTTCACCATACATTGTATAATTCATGAAATTAACATTTAATCATTAAATTTCAGCCATATGAACTTACCTGGATCGATTTGCAAAATTTGTAAAAGTTCAGGGACTAATCGGCTACTTTTTCTTTTCCTCGACTTGTTTCAGGTTCTCGATCTAAAATGAAAATTTATTCATTCATCAGCATTTAATTCAATTCTAATTCATTTCACAATTTATGCCCTTTAATTTTCGAAATTACACTTTTACCCCAAACTTTACAGTTTTTACAATTTGATCCCTACTCAATTAACCCCTCAATTGATCTAATTTTTCTCAATTAACACCTTTTCCAACTATTTTAGACTACTACATAGCCTTTCATACTCAAAACCGCAACACCAAACCTTAATTCCCAACTTTTTCACAATTAGGTCCCTAAAATCAATTTCTATCAAAATTACTTAATAAAATCATCATATAACAAAATTAAAGCTTCAATTTCATGTTTATTCATCATAAAATCCAACACTAATCAATGGTAACTTTCAAAATCAGCCATGGAATCAAAAACTAATGAAATAATTAGTTGGACCTAATTGTAAAAGTATCAAAATCACAAAAATTAGAAGAAATAATTAAGAATTAAACTTACATGATTCAAAAATATGAAAAACCAGCTTATTCCAGACCTCCTATGGCGTTTTTGCTGATAAATTGTGAAGAGATCTCTAGATTTTTCACTTTTGTCTTTGTTTTAAATGTTTAATTTGTTAAGTTTCCAATTTTGCCCCTGTTTCTCCTTACATTCTGCTGATTTTTCTTACCCAACCGTCCAGCCCATATAATTTGGGCCTAATAGCCTTTTAAATCCCTCCACTTTAGTCACTTAAGCTATTTAATCACAATTTAACAAATTTTACACTATTCCCAATTTAGTTCTTTTTAGTTAATTAACTATCCAAACGTTAAAATTTTCTAACTAAACTTTAATACCAACTCAATGACACTCTATAAATATTTCTAAAAATATTTATGGCTCGGTTTAAAATCTTCGAGGTCTCGATACCTCGTTTTTTATTTTAATTATTTTAATATTTATTCCTAGTACACTATTCACTATTTCAAAAATTTTCCTAACTTCACATTTAACTTATACTTACTAAATTTATAATATTTTCTACTCGTTTGTCAGATTTAGTGATCTCGAATCACCATTCCGACACCACTAAAAATTCAGGCTATTACAAGAATTGAGGATGAATCTTTTTAAGGAAATGAGGAATGATACATGCATGGATGGGGTGAAATTTAATAAATTTCATTCATCGAAATTGTCAATTTTTAAGCTTGGGAAATCAATAGACTTGCAATGACTTTTTGGATGAGATGTATACATATCTGGGTTGAGATGTCTTCATATCGTTCAAATAACTATCTCTTATATTCGAAAATCACTTTGAATCACTCAATTTTGAGTATGAGAGCTTAAGTTATGACCATTTTGAAGCCAAAGAAAAACTTGACTCCGAAGGAAGTAAGTTGTGCGGAGAAATGAGAGGCAACTCTTTTCGTACCTATTAACACAAGAAATGAAAATGTGTTAGAATGCGTAATAGAATAAGAAAAGTTAAAAAAAAAAGAAACCCTAATGCTAGAATCAAAGAAAATAAACTACCCAACCGAAAACCCAAAACAATGGAAAATAATGGAAAATAACAATGGAAAACAATGGAAAATAACCCAAAACAAAAATCACAAAATTTAAACTGGAGTTTCCTCAAATAATGTAGATGGAAAATTTTAGCACAAAATTCAACCCACAAATTTTTTTTCTTTTTTTTATTTCTCTATTTTTGCACTTTTTTGAACACTTTTTTGTAGGAAATATTTTTATATTGTAAGAGACTGCCAAGAATCAGTATGTAAATTTCATATTATTTGGAAAATATTTACCAACTGAAAAATATTTTTTCCGAAAAACTTTCTAGGTAAAATGAAAAAAAATTTGTTTTGAGGTTGTTTGCTAGAAATCATTTATAAGAACACAAAGAACAACTAAATTGCCCGAATCTGACACCAAATGATAAGGAACTAAAGTGGAGGAAGCAGATCAAGGATCATATTCAAGTTGTTCGACTCAAAAAGGAAAGATTTGAATTTGATTTGAAAAGAAATAAAAATATTCAGTAATAAAGAAATCCAAAATAGTAAAAGAAAAAATTTGAGAAAAAAACAAATAAAAATCATAAATAAATAAGAAATAGAAATAATAATAAAAAACAAAGTGGAAGATGATTCGAATAAACCAGTAGATGTGATGAATTGTTGGATAAGTGTCCAATTGAACCTTTTGATATATAAATCCCAAAAAACTCAATTAATGGTTCTAATCAACCCTCCAAGAAATAATCTTTGGCAAATTGAAGGGTGGAGAATGAATTCCCACGACTCCTTGAAGAAAATCGATAAGAAAATTACTTCTAAACATCAAAAGAAAGAAATCTTGTCCAAAGAAACAAACTCTCAGAGTTGAAAACTTTATTAATGAACAACAATCGCCTATTTCATGAACAATGAAAAAGTCTTTATATAGGCTAGCTAAGTACATCCAAATAAAACTCTAAAGCATACTAAAACTCTAATTAATCAAAACAAAAAGTAGTTTTAATCTAAACTTTCTTGTTTGACTAAGAAACATAAAACTCCTAAACAACTTAAAATACTTAAACAATATCCAAAATTTGGAATAAATAAATAATAAAATAATAAAACCTAATAAATACAATATTACACTCATATATAATACAAATTAAGCCTAAAAACTGAACCCAATATGACTTAAACTCAAATTAAAAGCCAAAAACTCATAATTTCCTTTATGATCCCGTCCAGAAATTCTGGTCGTGCAGTCTTCACTAAAACGATCATACCTAGAGCTCCCGAACTCAAAATTAAGTGATTCAAAGTGTGTTTCGAAGCTAAGAGATAGATATTTGAACGCCATGAAGACATATAAACCCAGAAATACCTGGATCCCATCCAAAAATTCGTTTCAAGTCTTATGATTTCTCAAACTTGAAAACTGGCAACTTCAGTTAATGGAATTTAATAAATTTCTCCCTATCCGTGCCTATATCAGTTAAGGTACCTAACTTTAGGCCCTTGAAGCTAAAAAAATAGTTCAAAAACACTTAGAAATAGAATCTAAACGTGTACATATTGTAATAGCCCGATTTTAGGCCTAGTCGGAACAGTGGTTTCGGGACCACAAATCCGACGAAAAAAAATGTAATGGCTTGAATTTTCAGAGGTGTCGGAACGGTGATTCGAGATCACTAAATTCGACAAATGGGTAGAAAATATTATTAATTTAGTAAGTATAAGTTAAATGTGAAGTTAGGAAAATTTTTGAAATAGTGAATAGTGCACTAGAAATAAATATTAAAATAATTAGAATCAAAATGTGGTATCAAGACCTCGGGGATTTTAAACCGAGCCATAAATATTTTTATAAATATTTATGGAGTGTTAAAAAGTTAGTATTAAAGTTTCGTTAAGAAATTTTAAAGTTCCGATAATTAATTGAACAAAAGGACTAAATTGTAACAAATGCAAAATTATAGGAAATAATTAAATAGCTTAAATGATAAAAGAAAGAGGGCTTAAAAGGTAAATAGACCCAAGGCCTATTTGGGCTGGACGGCAGGGGCATGAAATCAGCAGAAAGTAAAGAGAATTAAGGGTAAAATTGGAATATTGCAAAATTTGCTTAATAAAGTTAGGACCAAAGTGGAATTATCTAGATTTCTCTTCATTTTTCTGAATTCTCATCAGCTAAAACACCATGGAAGGGCTTCTTCAAGCTGGTTCTTCATATTTTTATTACAAGTAAGTTCAATTCTTGACTATTTCTTGAAATTTTTGTATTTTTATGACTTTTACAACTAGGCCCACTTGTTAAATTCATTAGTTTTTGATTTTATGAAAGAAGTTGAAAGTTGATATGAATATGTGCTGGAAGTATATGATGATTTATCATGAAATTAGAGCTTTAAATTGTTCATATGCTGATTTTATTGAAAGAATTGAATAGAAAGTGAATGTTTGGGACCTAATAGTAAAAGAGTTTGAAGATAGAGTTATATGTGGAAATTCTGAATTTCAATAGTTGTGTAACAACTTATAATGCCTAGTAAAGTAATAATTGAGAAAATTAGATTAATTGAGGGTTAATTGAGAAAGGACCGAATTGTATAAACTGTGAAATTTGGGGCAAAATGGAAATCAACATTTTGCACTAAAGCAGTTTTGGACAGCAGCAGTAGTGTAACTTTGAAAATCACCAAAATTGTAGAGATTGAATTAGAGGATGAATAAAATATGAAACTAAAGCTTATTGAGTCTAGTTTCTTATAAAAGAAATGATGTAAGCAATGGAATTGTAAATCATGAGATATAATAGATTTTGTGAGACAAGGTCAGAATGAATTCAGGTTCCCTGTTCTGACTTTGGAAAATCATTAAAATTGTAAAAAATGATTATGAGTTATAGTTTATATGGTTAGAATCCTTAATGAGTCTATTTTAGAAGAAACAAGCTAAAACATCATCCGAATTCTGTACAATGAGATAATTAATTTTAGTGAAGAGTGGTCGGAACTGTCAGACAGCGAAACAGGGAAACTTTAAAGAATAAACTGTACTATTTGGTTGAACCAAAAATTATGAAAATTTTATGGTATGAAGATATGTGAGTCTAGTTTCAGGGAAAATTAACGGATCTTAATTTGGAGCTCTGTAGCTCTGGGTAAAAATAATTTAGTGACTCTGACTCGGATAAACAGCTTTGAATATACATGTTAGTGAATATTGAAATTATGGTTAATGTTGTTTAAGTGTGTTATACACATTAAGGATGTGGAATGGAGAGGAGGAGGAGGAAAATTGAGAAATATATGAATGATTTGTGTATAATTGGTCATATGTTTGATTATAATTGATAGATGATGAAATAGAAATGATGCTTAAATTTGTGCATTATTGGACATGGTTTAAGCTCATGTGTGAAAATAAAGTTTCATAGCATGTGTGTATGATATATTCGGTATATGATTTGGCATGAAATAATGTCATGAATGGTTTATCATGTGATTAGTTCCAAAAGAGTTATGTTTCAATACACTAGCTTGCAACTATGGTTGAATGATATGTTTATATCTTGTGTAATGTGCATAGGAAACAAGTGTGGAAGATAATGAAATAGTAAGTTCATATGGCTGAAATTTAATGATTAAATGTTAATTTCATGAATTATACAATGTATGATGAAATGTATTTATTGTTGAAATGAGAATAAAATAAAATGTGAAAATCGAATAAATGATCAAATTAAGTGGAACGCCGGATTTGAGTACTTCGATCAAGTGACAAAGTGATAAGTGGTAGTTTTAGCTACACTTATCCGATCAAGTGACAAAGTGATAAGTGGTTACACTTATCGATCAAGTGACAAAGTGATAAGTGCTAAACTTATCGATCAAGAGACAAAGTGATAAGTGGTAGCTTTAGCTACACTTATCTGATCAAGAGACAAAGTGATAAGTGGCTACACTTATCTGATCAAGAAACAAAGTGATAAGTGGTTACACTTATCTAATCAAGAGACAAAGTGATAAGTGGCTACACTTATCTGATCAAGTGATAAAGTGATAAGTGGTAGCTTCAGCTACACTTATCTGATCAAGTGGCAAAGTGATAAGTGGTAGCCTAGCTACACTTATCTGATCAAGGACAAGTGATAAGAGGTCATATGTCAAAGTGAAAGTGAAGTACTCAATTTTCCGTAACCGTTCCCTAATTTGATTAAGGATGGTAATTGACAAATGGGCCCAAAAGAATTAAAGTAAATGGATAAGTTGTAGTATATTTATATCAGGACGATGTTGTTATTCAAGCTAAAGTGATATTTTCATTGCAAAATTAAGAATTTCATAAATGTGTTATTGAATGATATAATCGATAAACGTTGAGTTAAATGGTAAATACGTATTAGTGTTAAACTTAGTGACATTGAATTGTACGTGAATTAAATGGAAATTGCTAGTGATATGATCTAAATTGTGAGCATGAGAAATTGCGAATTAAATGAAATGGAAATGAAGCATTGAATTGTATGAGTATGTACCGGGTCTCGTAGGCCCTAATTATTATGATTATAATATTTTGAGGATATATTGTGAAAAGTTATAGAAACATGTTAATTATTTTGAAAGTTTTTATTTAGATGAAATTTTATAACTCGGTTAAATACGTTTACAAGTGTATGTGTTTTGGTAATGCCTCGTACCTTATTCCGGTGTTGGATACGGGTAAGGGGTGTTACACATATCATTTTCATATGTTCCAAAGAATTATAAACCAATTTCAAATCTCATTTAAACTCATGATTCAAGTCATAGACATATTCAAAGTAAACTATCGAATAAAGTGTGATATTTGATAAGCATAGGATCTCATCAAATAAACCATACTAAGTAGTAGCCTCCTCTCGGTCTCATCCTAACTCAAGAGAATATGATCTTCTCTCGGTCTCTCCTAGTATATATCTTACCTCCCGACCTTATTATTTGACATTATCATATTAAAGTTCTACACGGTAGAATCTCCTCTAGGTCTCATCTATCTAAATCTTCCACCAGAGTTGTGAATTCCAGTTTACTAAGTCTTTTAATACAATTAAATGAACAAATTAATCATTAGTATTCATCTTAACTTCAATTAGTAATTAGCATCCCAATCAAACACCAAAGAAACTTAGAACAACATGGGATTCAAAGTACAAGATTCCATTTTAAGCATACAATCAATAAAAATGAGTAAGAACAAGAGATTAGAGTTCCTTATAAATGGAGAAACATCCAGTTTCAAAGCTCAAGCTTTGCTTTAGTCTTTATTTTATATTGGTGTCAACAGAAAGAGTTTAGAAATCAAAAACAAACTTACTCTCTATAAAGTTTCTACAAAGAAATCTAGAAAACTTAAAAAAGAAAAAAAAAACTCTCTCCAAAAACCTTTCTAAGTTTTCTTCCTCTCCAAAAGAAACTCTCTAATTTATGATACAAAAGGTGCCTTTATGTTAATGAGTTAAAAGTCTTTTTTCCCTCTTTAAAAATTCGGCTTCTAAGAGGTAGAGATAGTTAATTCCCTTAAAATGCCCCTAAGTAACTGTCATCCTAATAGATATATAACACAATATCGCAACCTCCATTTTCACAGCATTGTGGCGTGAGGAAGGTATGGTTTCCCAAGCAAGGTTCAAGGTGTCGACATTGCTACTTCAAGGTTTCCATGTCATGACTTTAGGATTCGGCGCTGTGGCTTTCATCAATCCAATGTCGTGACATCACTCATTGGCTATCACATTTCCAATCGTCATTCATCCAGCGTTGCACCCTCAGCTTGACAACATAAAATCATTGCTTTGATCACCCACTTTCTTCAGGCTGAAACAATAAGTCAGGTCATCACCTCAAGGCATCTCCAAACTGTCTCTCATGTCGTGACGCCAAGCTTCCTTGTGTTACGGTGTGCCTCTCTGTTCTGCTCAAGTCTCCAAGTCTTGTACCAATTAACCTCTAGCTCACATGCACATTAAAAAACATACACCTTAATCACCATTTACCACATAAACACTAAAATGGCATTAAAACACTAAAATAAACACCAATATATGACTACGCTTATATGCAACCTATGAAACAATTTAACACTAAAAATAACTCAATTTCAATTGAAAGTAAGCTAAAACAAGCATGGAAAGACCGTAATTTTATGCACCCATTTACCACCTATCCCTCTTCTTTCCATCATTGGTTGAAGCATTAATACCTACACTTTCCTTCTAAAAATGTCACTGTTGCACCACCCACATCCATATTACAAACTTCTGGAAATGGCCTTCTAGTTCTAAATGTAATCACTATACAAGCTAAAAATCCGTGAAATTAGATCTTAATTTGTAGGTTATTACAATTCATATTTCAAATAGGGTTGATGCTTGTTCTTGTAGAAAATGTCTTAATAATGACACATTTTTTTCATCTCTGCTTTCTGTCACTGTTATCAATGACAGAGCAATGACGGTCTAGTGACTAAAATAACATTTAGAACTCAATTATTCACAGTGACTGAGGGTGGGTTTGGATGGGCGATTGGGTGCGGTGCGTTTAGCTTACTTTTTGTCACACACTACAGTATCGTTACAGTATCTAATCTCACCGCCACCGCTATTTTTACACTAACCGCAGGTAAACGCACCGCCCATCCAAACTCACCCTGAAATTAGTGATAGGCTTGCAACAATAATTATATTTCATCACAATTATCGTCACAGAGTTTTGGTATTATATCTCAACAACAATTTGTTACAGAATTTTTCATCACAAATTGATATTATAACTAGTGATGGTACTTTTTGACGAAATTGTGAGAGATTTAATAAATTAAATTATTTTTAAGATAATAAGTTTATAAATAAAGTGAAATTATTGTGACAAATTGAAATTATAAACAATAACAATATTTTTTCGATGGACATGTGATGAATATGATTAATTAAATTGTTTTTAAAAGGTTAAAAATTGTCTAAATTTCTATACTTTTCAGATATTTAAATGTAGTCTCTCTACTTTTATTTTAAGAAATTTAGTCTTATATTAAGTTAGTATTTTTTAATTTCAAAATGTCATACCAAGAAATTTAAGAGAAAATTTTAATATTGTTAACAATTGTACCTAAATTTTAAAATTAAAAAATATAAAGTTAAATTCATAAAAATAAAATAAATAAACTAAATTTTAAATATACGAAATAACGATGTATTTGATAAATTTTTAGTTGTTTCTTGCATTTTGTCACAACTTTGAAACGATAGGGGTTGGGGGAGATAGGCTGTTGGTGGAATTAATATCTTCCGTGAGAATCTTTGATTAAAAGTAGTCCTGTGATGTTCTATAAGTTATTCTGGGAGTATGTTTTTATTTGTATCTGATGATATCCTTTATTTTTGTAAATCTCTTTTGGGTTTTTATATTAATATAATGCTTCAGCTTACCCAAAACGAAGTGATTGTTAAGACTTTTTTTAGAGTTGTTTGACTCTCCTTTTATATATGAGAATCACGTGTCATAAAATAAAACAAATTAAAGCCCATTAGTGCTACTTGGGAATAGCATAAAAAGAAGTGATTTTGTGGTACAGCCTGAGAGAAAACTAAAAGTTATGTCAAACTTGATTCTCACAAATGCTTTGATTTTCCAGGGACGATAAAGCATAAAAAGATGAAACTATTATAAAGTCATACCGAGTCAACTGTATTAAAAGAAAACAGATATTCAAATCCCAATTTATAACTGCATAAGCATCCCAAAAGAACAAAACTAGTGATTAATGTTCAGATCTTCAAGTTGTTCGAATTCTCTTCAAATCCGTCTAATTGTTTTTGACCGCTTCTCCCCATTTATGATATAAATAGTCCTAAATGGATCCACACCCCATTCAACCTTCTTTTACTTTCCAAATTACAAGAGTTAGCAATTAGAGGTGGTAAATGAGGCGCCTCTTTTGTATTCAAATATTTTCGGCAAAATCAACTCTAACGGATTTAAATAATTTTAAATATAATAATTTATTTTATTTTTATACGATAATAAAAAATTTAAATTTATCTTATAAAAAGCATAGATTTTATATATAATAGAGTCCTTTTATATAAAATAATTAAAGTGTTTATTGTATGTAAAATTTATTATTTTATGATATGTATATGAATTGACGAAAATATCTTTTATTGTTTATTATTCTATTATAGTGACAATTGAATAATTTTATCTTTCTTATTAAATTTATAAACCTAATGCTCATATTCTAAAACTCCAATATGTTATACTAAACTCAAAATCAAATAATATACTGATTATTACCCAAACTCAAAATAAATTAATTATAGCCCAAATATCAAGTCCAAAATAAAAAAATTAAACTCAATATTTCAAAATCTAATTTAATAAAAATAATATTTTATTAAGATATTAAATTTTAATAATATTTTATGTATTACTAGTTATAAACATATATTTTAATATACTAAATTATACTTAACTATTTACAGTATATCTTTTAGTATAATTTAAAACATAATAATAGTTATATATATATATGTATTAATAGTTTTAGTCATAGTTATATGCTATATTATTATACTATGTAACACTATATCACGTATTGTAATAGTATACATAATAAATATTAAATAGGCTAAAGGGTCTTTAAAGTCTGTATTTTTCAAAAAAATAATTCAGTTAAGCCTGTATTTTTTTTTTCTGCCCAATTGAGTTCTTTAACGTTAAGATTTCAATTAACAATGAACCGTTACAAAGTAACGATAGTCATTTTCTTGTTGTTTTTGACACGTGACACGTAAAGATTGTGCCGTTGACCAAAACTGATATTTTATATTTAAAATCAATTAAAGATCATAAAGAAAATTCATAAGATATCATTATTTATATATATAAGCTATAGAAAATATATTTATAATTTATAATTATAAAAAATATAAAAAATAGAGAAATTATAAAAATATATAAAATTTATTATAAGTGAAAAAAAATATAAAGTTTAAAAATTATTAAGAATTGCAAAAAGAAAAAAGAAAAAGAACGCAAATTGGCAGCCTCTAAGGAAAGAAACGAGAAAGCTAGAAACCAGATTGGACATGGTTGAGATCCAATTCTGGTTCGGTTAGGATGGAATCCATCAGTTCCTTAGTGGGAGATACTTTCATGAGGTTGGTAATAGCATGGGATGGGTTATAAATAGTTGAGAGATGGCTCCAAGGGATGATTTTCTTCCCAACTTTGTTTCATTTTCTCTCATTCTTCATCTTCTTCGGTAGCTCGAAGGAGGAGTAGCCATGGAAGGTTTTACATGGAGCAGAATTCATGATGATGGAGTTGAAAAAGTAGGGAACCAGCAAGCGGGTAACGTTCTTAACCCTTTTGTGTATGTAGAATAAGGTTATGGATCTTTAGAATTGTCTTAATGGTTCTGCAAGCTTATGAAGGTCTAAGCTTTTAAGATGAAATACAATTTTAACCAGTAGGTCTTTGGTTGTAAGCTGCTACTTAGAGAATGGAAGCTTTGGTGTTTGAGAAAATGATAAGCTATGAAGACAATAAAGCTTAAGGTGAGTTCTAGACTATAAACCTACTGTTATGGTCTACGCTGTTTAAGTATGCCATGTTTGCATGAGCATGATGATATGAGCATGCCTTGCATGTCTGTAGGAAGAAAACCTTAATGGGATAGATGAATTTAGAAAGGGAAATAGGGAGAGAACTTGTTAGTTACTGCCTCAGGTAAAGCTCCGGACCTTGCGGAAGGAATATTGTGGTGTTCGAGTATCAAAGTTAGGCGGTGTAAAAGAGGTAATGGGAGGAGGATTCAAGAAATGAAATCATGGAAAGGTATTTACCAAGATGGTAGTATCGATTGGTCCTTCGCGGCAACATTCTGATAATGGTATATGGCATAAGACCATGGATGAAAGATGTAACAACCCGTTTTTCAGTGGTATCCGAAATAGTGGTTTCAGGGCCACAAGTCTAACGAGTAAGTTCATAAATATTATTAGTTAATATTTACGAGTCAAATATGGTTTTAAAATGTTTTTGATATGGTAATTTATGTTATAAAAATGATTCATTAAGTTCAAGTGGTAAGACCCTCAAGTCAAGTGATTTTAAAAAATGAGGTGACGGGACCTCATTTCTATGAACTGAGCCGTAAATATTTTTATAAATATTTATGGAGTGTTATTAAGATTTTATTAAAGTTTCATTAAGAAATTTTAATGTTTCGATAGTTAATTAAGTAAAAAGGACTAAATCGTAAAAGTTGAAAATGTCAATCACTATTAGTTTAAAGGTGTTAATTGATTAAATAATTATAATGGATGACCTTAATGGATAAATAAACCATCCTTAAAATAGTGCGACGGTGGATGCTTTAATTTATTTTAATTTTAAAGTTTTATATATTATTATATTATGAAATTAATGAATAAAAAGGTTAATATAATAAAAAAAAGGTGTCTTCTTCTTTAGCACCACCGAATGTACCATGGAAAAAGAAAAGAAGAAGCTCTAAGCTTCAATGGATGCATGTTGTCCTTTTTTCACCTGTTTCTTTTAATTTTTATGTTTTTGAGATCGTTGCAACTAGGTCTAGCTAGCCCGTACCTTCGTTTTTGAAACTGTTTAAGATTTTGAATATTTTAATTGATGAGTATTTGTAATTTTAGATGTTAAATGATGAATTTGAAGTGTTGTTTGGTATTTTTAAGTATTTTATTAAGTGATTTTTGATGAATTTATCAATTATGGATTAAATTGTTGAAATAGTAATAGTTCAAGGATTTGATGTGAAATTGTTGCAAAAATAGGCTGAAATGGAAGCTAATATTATTTGGATATTATGAATTTGCAATAAAATGATTAATTTTCATGTTTTAGGCTCGGGGACTAAATTGAATAAAAGTAAAATATTAAGGGCACTTTTGTAAAATTTAAAATGACTAAATTGCATAAAATAAATTTTTTACTATCTAAATTAATAAATTGAATGAAATACTTAATTTAGATCAAGATCGAGTGGAAAATCGAGGAGAATAAAAAATTACTAAAAAACCCCTGTACTTTGACATTTCTGCAATTTAGCCAGGTAAGTTCGTATGAACTATAATCACTTAAATGTTGATTAAATTTAATGTTAATGTGTTGTTCCAATGTAAATGATTCAATATATATATGTTATTATGCAATTTATCATGTCATGAAATGATGGAAATCCAACGACGTGCAAAAATTATCGAGCCCTGTTTGAACCTTAGGAATTCGTAGGATAAAAATGACATGTCATTAGGGTTACCATGTTTCCGGGTGTTGGTCTTGATTGTCCTACTGATGGCTGAGGTCCGACATTTGTTGCGGATACTCCACAGCTCGTGTGAGCAATGTTATAAAGGAAAGGAAATGCCACAGTTATATGGTAGCACACTTAGTGTGAGCTATCCCGCGTATCCAATGATATTCTAAACGGTTCAACGGACATGAAAAAGGAAAGGAAAGGTATGTGTTCAATATGAACCAAGACATGTATTTATGAAGTACATTGAAATGGTGAGATACAAGTACATTGAAATGGTGAGATACATGAAAAGTATGTTATGTTATGATGGATGATAAGTCCAATTGAATCATGCTCAAGTATAATGGTTATCCATGTTAAATTCATATGAATTATGTTTAAATTAACTAACACGTGTTGTTAATATACTTAGGCTAGTGCCAAGCTTGTGGTTATGATTGATGTTTATGCTTATGCTTTGTACTATGCATATGAAACGGGTAAGAAAAAGGAATGATACGGTAAGTTCATAATTGGGATGTATTATGATGTTATAAAAGGTTTGATATGATAAATGATGTACTTATATGTGAGAAATCTAATTATGCTATGTAAGAATTTACCTATATCATGGATAAATACACTAATTCGTGAAATGATAATGTTGTTTAGGCTTATGCTAACATTTGGAATGGAAGGAAAGTAAGTAAATAGAATGATTCATAATATGATGAAAAGGTTGATGATTATGTATGACGACTTATACATCCCAATATGTTATATATGAAAAGTATATGTGATGTTGATGTATATACTCAATTGTGAGTTGAACGATGGTCAATAGGTTTGTACTCAGTTTAAAGTATTGGTGTTAACCTATGTATTATAGTATTGAAGTGATAAGTTATGTTTCATGTTCTACGAGCTTACTAAGCATTCATTGCTTACGTAGTTATCTTTCTCTTACTTTACAAATTTCGGAAGCTCGATTGGTATGGAAGTACATCGGAGATTTAGCGCACTATCCAACAATTATATTGGTAGATTTTTATGTCTTGATCAAGGTTATAATGACATGTATAGGTGGACTTATGGTTTATGTTAGTTGATGAGTTTGGCATGTATATGTCATTTTGGTTAATGTAACCTTTGGTACTTTTGATGCCTTGTTGATGTGTGTTGTTTTGACAATGTGATAACGCATGTTTGAATGGCTAAAGTGATAGGTGATGAATTGGCCTCAACATGGTCAAGTTATGATATGCTTTAGAAAGGTTTTGAATAGATGTGCAAGATTGAAATATGGTATGCATATATGTTGGTTGTTGGTACCATTTGGAAATAGTTAGATTTGTGTTATTTATATGGTTTTTGATGCATGTGAGAAATGGTCCAAATGGTAATGTTACTTTGACATAGCATGGATCTAGTAAGGTATGGTTGAAATGTGTAAATTGTGATATGATTTGGTATGTAAATAAGTTAGTTGATGAATGGTTAAATATGCACATGTTTAGGTATGTTTGATACATTGTGTTTGAGGTGCCTTTTAGCATATTGGTTATATGGATAAATGACCTTTTGAATTGGACTTATTATGCATGCTTTAAAGTTTGATTGAATGTGCAAATGGCTTGTAGATGTATGCTTGAATTGGGTGAAAGAAATGACCTAAATTTAGCCTATTTCCTGTCCACACAGCCTAAAACATGGGCATGTGTCTCAACCGTGTGTGACACACAGCCATGCGATACGGTCGTGTGTCCCCTGTAGGTTTTAAAGGTGGGTTTTTCGAATGTTACACAGCCTGAGACATGGGCGTGTGTCTCAGCCGTGTGAGTCACATGGCCTAGCCACATGGTCATGTGACCCCTGTAGTGTGAAAATTTCTATATTTTTCCATAAAGTTCTAAATGTTTCCAATTTAATCCCGAATCGTTTCTAAAGTGCTTTTAAGGCCTCGATGGCTCGAATAAAGGACGATATGCATGTGTATGAATGAATTATACTATGATTAATGAAATTGTTGAAAATGAATGTTTTAAGTTATGTTTTTATGGTAATGCTCTGAAACCCTATCCTGGCGACGGATACGGGTTAGGAGTGTTACAAAAGATGCCAAAGCAACATGGTACAAGGTAAAAGGTATGTAGTGTAAGACCATTAATGAAAGAGGCCATGACGACATAGTACAAGGTAAAAGGTATATGGCGTAAGACCATAGATGAAAGAGGCTATGGCAGTCTGGTATGAAGTACGTAGCATAAGACCATGGATGAAAGATGTCATGACAACAAGGTTTGAGGTATAAGGAATACGGTGTAAGGCTATAGATGAAAGATGTTATGACAACCAAGTATGACGAGTAAGACCATAGATGAAAGACTCTATAGCATCATAAGATAGTACTCCAATATGGCGAATCAGTGTAAAACCATGAGAGAAAGGCTCCATGGCATCCATAGAGATAGTCTGTTGGGATAGTAAACATAGAAGAGATAGTCTGTTGGGACAGTAAACACAAAGTAGATAGTTCGCTAGGACAATAAACACAAAACCGATAAAATTAGTCGGGGCAGTAAACATGATGTAAGTCCACCGGGATAGTACACTATCTGATAGGACACAAAGAACGAGGAAGAAGGGTATAATATCATAGCTCGGCCACGACAACCTATAAAGTTTGCCAGGAAACAAATGTGGTAAGTCCGCCAGGACCTCTAGTGAAGGGTATACGACCAATGCACCAAGTATGAAAAACCACGCAGGTGGAGGAAGAGTAAAAGAAAGTGGTAAGGATTAATGTGTAAGCTGTCAAGGCATGAGCAAAGACCTAACAAGAGTTAAAGGGAAAAAAAGACAGGCGAGAGCTAGCCTGTTCATAGAAATGAAAAGGGGGAAATTGTTTGAGGATTTCAAGCAAGGATCCTAAATGAAGAGCCATCAGGGAGAGCTCAATGAAGTGGTACTCAAAAGGCAAATCACCGTTACTCTTGTATACGTAACTTTAAGTCATCATTCCACAATCCATATTTGATCACCTATACATAACAGGTACATTCCTTCTGATATATAGTTAGAAAAATCCTTATTTAGGGTATGCTTCTTTTATGTTTACCCATCACCTCTTCTATATCTCATCACTTCATCATTCACACTTTATCATAGCTCATAAAGACACTGTGCCTTTCTGATCTTTCTAATCACACTTACAAGCCATGTTGGATACACCAAAGCAATTTACTACAGAAACGGTGTAACACCCCTAACCCTTCTCCATTATCGAATTAGGGTTGCGGAGTATTACGGCACACATTCAATCAAATGACAATGCAAAACCATTCAAATATTAATTTAAATTTCAATATTCATTCCATACATTAAGCATATCATATATCAACTTATAGGCTATAAATCGAGCTTATAGTACCTTAAAAATAGTTTGGAAACAATCCAGGACTTATTTGAAGCAAAACAAAAAAAAAATGGAAATTTTGAAAATTTTGAAAATAGGGGTCACACGGCCGTGTGACAAAGCTTAGACCATGTGGCTCAGAAACTTAGTCGTATGGCCAAACAGTGTACAATTCAAAATTTGGGTCACACAGCCGTGTCGCAACCCGTGTGTCTGCCCATGTTCAAATCAAAATAAGGTCACACAACTATGTCGTAAACCGTTTGCCAGAGTATGTGAGATTTGAAATAAGGTCACACGATTGTATCTCCAAGCCATGTAACAACTTGATGCCATGTGGAAGAACCTACACTTAAAATCAAAATGACACACGATCATGTAAGGAGACTGTGTATGGCACACGATCGTGTGACAGCCCGTGTCCCAGGCTGTGTACACCTAAAATGACTTCTAAAACAAGCCAAAACACTACCCATTTCTTAGGTGTCAAGCCAAACCAAAATCAAACATTTACATGCCTTCAAAACACATTCAAACAAGTTTAAAACATGCCAAAACATTCAACCTAAGTGCCTAACCAATATGCCCTCAATGACACCACATTTCATACTCCAACCAATTCACATGCAAAGTTCACAAGTACTTGCTTTAAACACATACCAAACTTACAATTCATCCATATCATTCATATCTACTTCTACCATAACCTATTCATTCACAAATAGCTTAAGTAAAAATGACTAAAACATATACATATAGACCTTTATAAGAAAAAGCCAAAGAAATATATACAAGTGAGCCAAAATAAAATTTACACAACATCATCCAAGTATAAGATGCATCACAATTAATAAATATGTAAAACATATACAAGATACCTATTACATGCCATATAACCCAAAGATAAACATGTCAAAATCTATTGATAGATATCTGGATAGTGTGATCTTTAAGTTGATCCAGTCTCCCAATTCAACAAAATGTTATCTACAAAGAATCAGGAAAAATGACACGAGCAAGCTTCAATAGAGTTTAGTAAGTTCAACAGTTGAAACGATAAAACTTACCTTATAAACATAACAATTATACATTAACAAGATTAATAAACAATAATCTTGTCATCCACAATAATTCAACAGGTGAGTTTATATATATGCGAGTTACATTTCAATAACACGAGATCATTCGATATCAAGTCACGATAATATCGAAAAATCATGAAAATGTTTATATGATTTAATAACAAGTCATCTACCATTAGGAATTTGCCCAATGAACAATATAACAAATATGAGTACGCGGTTATCCACTCGAAACACTCTAGAAAGCTCAAATAAGCCAATCCGACCGAGAACATGCCTTGGCACCAAGTGCCTAGCCCATAGGCTAACATCCCTCCGAAAAAATGCTTGGGCACCACGTGCCAAGCCCGAAGGCTTCACATTCGCCCCCAGTAACACGCCAGAATCACTGTAAATATAACATGATAGTCTATAAAAAATGCTGAACTCCATTATATAACAAGTAAGGAACCATCATCTAATAACAAGTCAATCTCGTACAGTGCGCAATATAACCTATTGACATTCCAATTGTACCCTATCTTATGTTCATCTGGGCTCCAAACATTTCATCGATTTAACAATATTCAAGTCCATTACTTTCTCGACTTACACAATTTATAACAATTCAATTATACCATAAATATTCAACAACCACAATTCACAATCAATATAACATTTCAAATTATACTAAACTAAACCGAACGAATTTACCAAGGCTAAATTGTAGAGAATAGTAAGGTTTCAGAGACTAGTCAGCAACTTTCCCTTTTTCACGATTATCTACTTATTCTTGATCTATAAAATAGTTTATTTAAATTTATTAGCTTCAACTTTATATTATATTCAATTTAATGCATAGGACTTCCTATTTATAATTTTTCACATTTTCCCCAAACTTTTAGATTTTTTTAATTTGGTCCCTAAGACCAAAACAAGATTATTTTCAGAATTAATCCATATACCCAAGTGCCAAATTCATTTACACCCAAATACAATCCACACATGCTGGAATTTTCAAGAAAACCATGTCTATTTTAACTTATTTTCAGTTTAATCCCTAAATATAAAAACTAATCAAAAATCATTTTACAAACTAGATCAAAACCATCATCAAACTTCAAGCTTAAGAATAAACATAAAGAAAATTTCAAGAACATCAATTGAAAACTTTATAAACTTTGACAGTATTTCAAAATAGTCCTTAGGCTAGCTAGATAAAGTTACAATGATCTCAAAAACATAAAATTTACGAGAAACAAACAAAAATAACATTTACATGCATAGACTTTTGCTTGACTGAAACTTAAGCTTCTCTAATGGAGTTTCTTCCTTCTATTTTCAGTGAAGAAAATAAGGTAAAGATGATGCTTACCCATTTTAACTTTTGTTTTATTATTTTAATCATCATATTTTAATTAAATTATAACATATATCTAATATATTAACTTAATGAAAACCGACCATTAACAATTTTATGGCTAAATTGCCATATAAAACCATTATATTATGTTTTGTAATCAATTAACCCAATTAACCTTTAGCAAATTACTTTTACAAGTTTTACGGTTTAGTCTTTTTTTCTTTAATTAACCAACCAAACGTTAAAATTTCTAAACCAAATTTTAATACGACACTAATAACCTCATAAATATTAAATAAATAATATTTATGGTCTTACTCGTCAAAATTGTGGTCCCGAAACCATTATTTTCGACACCACTGGAAAACAAGCTGTAAATATCCACTAAGAATCATTCTTTTAGGTTATGACATTTCGAGCCTTACTAGAATACGCCACAGGGGCACTGCTTTTAGATTTCGCCACGTACATCGTTCTTTCAGGTTTTCGCCACACATGCTATTAATTCATTGTTCGCCACAAGGGTGGTTCTTAAGAGTGTACCACAAAGGCTTTCTTTCATATTAAGGCACAAAATATTTCTTTCATATTACGCCACCAAGGCTTTCTTTCCTGATGTGTTTACGATATGGATTTGCCTAAACTCATGTTATGTGAGGTTTACCCATCATCGTCCTGGAACACGTAAGGAACCCTATTGGGTAATCACTATCCTTTAGTTGCTTTCAAAATGCGTCATTACCATGGGGTTTTCCTTCAATATTCATATCAAAGTTCGTGTTTTTAGTCCCGATGGACCCCTTTAAACTCCACCGCGGTGAACAGACATAGACTCTTTTGACAGACCCTTCATGCACTAACATAATTCACCTTCATCTTTAACTCCACAACTTACACTTAACTGATCATACCTATAGAATACATCTAAGACACACATATACTACCAAACCTACTTCTCAGATTCCGTACCATAATATGTATTCAATCATATAGTTACATGACTATCATACTATACTTCTCTAGCTTCGGTTTTATAGTTCAATCAGTTTGTACAGAGATATTTCATGTGAACAATATACATGCAAGATTCGGTGCAAAGACTCACTTGACAACTATGAACAGCAGCTTGAACTTCAGATCCAACAAGGAACTGCAGTAACCACTACTTATAATTTAGAAGAACACCATTAAAACTCATTCGTAACCTTTACCATCAACACAAACCCATATAACTCTTATACGAAACCTTAATTCTTCATCTTACTATTCATACGCTCTTATAGACCTACTCTTTCATAGCATAACATACAGAGTCATAAAACTTACCTTGACATGGAGCTATTACTCATAAAATCCAGGATCTCAACTTTAGTTTAGAGAAGTGTCTTCGGTTCTTCAAGCCTTAGATAACCTTGTCTTAGAAGAAAAAAGAAGAAAACTCCCCCTTTCCAAAACTTGAATATCTATTATTATAATCTAAGTTCTTATTGGAACTTGACAAATGTCACATTATTACTGAATTGTCTTATAAAAAATCTATAACTTTCGAGAGAATGAATTGAGTATTCCTTTATATTTTAACTATTCTAGTTCACATGTAGTTGGTTCCCAATCAGTTTACCTTGCAACTTAACCTGCACAATACCACAGTTAACGGGCATACTATTCCTGACGCGAATTCATATTCTCGGTACCAATTTTACTTGGCCATTGATCTTATTCCAATTAACATAGCCATCTGACAATGAATCTTTATTATCTTAACCATATACTTGTACACACTCGCTCTATGCGCCGAAAGATGCATTTGGGCAAAGCTTACTCCGCCAATCATACTACCTTAGGATTATACGCCAAACCTTGTACTCGCTAGAACCGAAGTGTTACATTATTACTATTCTTAATAATTTATCTAATTTAATTTTAGTTAATGATTCAATCCTACTATTTCCATATTCAACATGTGAATATTTAATCATAATTTATTTAAAAATTCAGTTCAAAATTGAATTTTTCGACAATGTAGAAAATCGAGCCATTACAACAACTCCTAAATAGAATGAAACTCTTGTTAATCTAAACAACAAACATTATGGTGGAACTAAACTTTCTTGTTAGCTAAGAAACATAAAACTCCTAGATACAATATTTGGCTCATATATAATAAAAATTAAGCATTAAAATTGAACACAATAAGATTTAAACTCGAATTAAAGCTCAAAACTCGTAATTTTCTGTAATAATAACATCCAAAAATTCTGCTTGCACGGTCTTCTCTAAAACAATCATAAGTTGAGTCTCTGGACTCAAAATCGAGTGATTCAAAGTGCGTTTCGAAGCTAAGAGATAGCTCTTTGAATGCTATGAGATATCTCAATCAAGAAATGTCTAGATCCCATCCAAAAAGTCATCGCAAGTCGAATGATTTTTCAAATTTAAAAATTGACAACTTTGATGAATTGAATTTAATAAATTTCACCTCATCTATACGTATATAATTAGCAAATGTAATATATCCCTTGGCCATGCACAAACTGCATAGCACCACTTCTCCTGGATTTAGTTCCTTGTTTTGAAAAATAAACCAGTTCCTTTGCTTCCAAATATTAAAGCAATCCACAACAAAACAGATTTTTCAGTCCACCTGCCTCCCCGAGATGCTCCGGCAGTTTCCAATGCTTCCTCACAGCCAAGATTAGAAATCCCCAGCATAAAACATGTTCTTCACATCTTTTAAAACTAATTGACCCCAAACTTCTTTAGCACCAAAGTAATATCTTAGAGCATGAAGAGCGGTATCAGGATAACACCTGAAAATTGGGCAAAGATCTGAGGTTGAAATGCCTCTCCTCAATTGCTTACTATTTGTCAGCAAACGCTCCCTGACGGTTAGCCCTCTAATGGCCTTGAAACTTCCAAATCACATTCTATTTCCCAATTTGCACCAACAAGCTTGTGATGTGCTTCTGATACAGTGCATGTACCATTAACTGTGTCTCACCAAAGACTTAGGTCCATATCTGTAGTCACTGAAGCAATTTTTACAGTTGTTTGATGGTCCAAGTAAGGCACGAAACGATTCCAATCCCCAAAAGCCTTCCAGTCCACATAATAAAAAACGTTAGCTGAGCCTTGCAACATCATTGGGATCTCAAAATGTTGATCAAAGGACCCATACATGGAATCCAACTATCCTTCCAAAACTTCACTGTTTTACCATCCCCTGTAACTCACGGAATTCATTCACTTTTTGTTTTTTTCCTCCTTTTACCTTCCTAACAATAGTAACGCAGCAGGCTGGAGACGTTTATCACATGACTGAAACACCCTTATTCTCACAACCCTCACCGCTTTATGTACACGTTTAACTAACACATACCTCTCGTCATGGTTCAACTAATTTCAATATCTTAAAGCACCTTTAAAATATAACCACGTGGTCTCAAAAGTAAGCGCGTACAGTTCCTTATCACCTACGCGAGTGGGAATACTTGGCGCTCTTTTTTTCACGATGGCAAAGCAACTCTATAAATTGAGGCAAGCCATATACAAGGATTCATCCAAAACGCCCCTTCTCTCTCTAGAATTTTCTAATTTTATTTCCATTTCTCTCTCCCTCTTTTGTGAAATCTCCGGTTTCCAAATATACCCCCCGTGATCTCAAAACTCCGGCGATTAAAAATTCTTGTTTCGATCTCGAGATCTTATTATCATTGCCGGTTTCTTTCTGGAAAAACGGGGATTAAAGACGAAGAGGAGGGATAGAATCGGAAAAAGAAAGGAAATCGCATGAGCTGGTTGGGAAATCTGGGTTTTACTTGCTTCTCTTCGTTGAATTCTTCCAACCATTTTATAACGTGTCTTTTAATTTTTATTCTTCATTACTCCCCTCAATTACCTCCTTCGTTATTTAAATTCGAAAAAAAATCAACTGAGCCTTTATTATTATTGCTTAATTCTAATTCCAAACATAGTCCTCCCTTACATCTTAAATCTAAATCCTAATCCCGATCTTAATCCATGGAGTCGTCGGACAAGAGTAATCACCAATTGCGTGGAGGTTCGTTGTTTCTTTCTCTTTCTCTTTATGCTTTTTTGTCGGTAGTTTTGTTTAATTAATTGGAGATGCAGCTTATCTGACACCGTGATTCATTTGACAACATGCGATTATATTAATAAAAATGAGGTGACTGGTTGTTTAAGTTAGTTTAACATTATTAGCTTTTCTTTTCTTTAATTCTTAAAATTATTTATGTTTGACTAGTGATTATGTGTTATGTACGGAATTTTTTATTTAATAGGCAAGCTTAAAATTCAAACATTCAATTTTTTTTAGAAAACATTATTTATTTAAAATGTATCAAAGATTTTGTGTCATGTTTTTGAAGTATACAAGGAAAAAAATTTTCAGTATGATTTGCTTTTGTTAGATTGAAAAAATATTTAAAGAAATGTTCTTTAAAAATTTTAAGGTTTGAGAATATAGTGAAAAAGCTATCAATAGATATATGTACAAAATATTGAGCTGATAGTGGAAATCATGTCTAAATATACATGCATACAAATTATGAAGCATTGGGGCCATGTTGATGCTGATGAAATAAGGATCTCATTCTTTTTATTTAACATTTACTATATTTTCTGCTAATTTTCATGATATTAGAAGTTTCATTTGAAATTTGGCACAAGCTGAAAATAATAATTAAATAAAAGAAAACTTTTGGTTACTATTTGGAAGGTATTTGCTATCCAAATGGGGCGAGGAGGCCAGTAAGAACACCTTCAGTAATCGTGATTGGGGCTGGAATGGCTGGAATTGCAGCTGCACGTGCTCTCCATGAAGCCTCATTTCAGGTAACTAAATCTTCTAAATTTGGGGCTTCTCTATTTGCTTGATATGAAGGATGGAAAAGTGGATGGATAATTTCTTAATCAAATGATTAAGATTCATAGCCACTTTCCTACTTTGTAGTTTAATCATTAGATTGAGAAGTTTCCCATTCTCACTTTTTCCATCCTACGTACAAAGCAGAGCCTAAATCCAATGAAGCTTTTCTCTTTTTTATTATATTATATATGCATGACGGTATATTTGGCCATGAGCCTTCCGTTATCCTATAAGTCATGTTCGTCACTTCTTCAAGATTCGAATTCACTTGACCAAATCAAACATTAAGCATTTGGTGTCTCATTAAAGATGGAAGCTTTGCACATTTGGACTTATTTTTTATTGTTTCTTAACGTTTGACAGAATTTGGTTGTGTTTTTAGGTTACGGTGTTAGAATCCAGGGACAGAATTGGAGGTCGAGTTCATACTGATTACTCATTTGGTTTTCCTGTTGACCTTGGTGCTTCATGGTACACTTGCTGGTTTTTTTCATTCTACTTGTGTACATGCAAATCCTCTCCAATTGTGTGAATGAATTTTATCTGACTAAATACTTCCAAAAATACAAATCTTTCAGGTTGCATGGGGTTTCGAAAGAAAATCCCTTGGCACCCTTGATCAGTAGACTTGGACTACCACTTTATCGGACTAGTGGTGATAACTCTGTGCTGTATGACCATGACTTGGAGAGGTGAGAAACATTTATTCAAGGGACTAGTCTTTGATTCTATATGGTGGTCAGAACATGTTAATTGCTACTTTTTACCTCTTTTTTTGTTGTATATGTCAGAACTTCTCGTCTGCTGTATAAGAAAAAGCGGTCTTGCTTTTTCTTGGGTAGAAAAGGAGTTTCACTCCTAAGGAATGATCTTACACGCATGATGATATTGTACATTTACTCATGCTGTAAATGGTCAGTTTTGCTGATTTTTATTTACTGCTGCAGTTATGCACTTTTTGATATGGATGGTCATCAAGTTCCACAGGAGTTGGTCACTAAGGTTGGAGAAACATTTGAGTGCATTTTGGAAGAGGCAAGTTTTCTATATTGTTTTATTGGCATAACTCTCTAGTAGCTAACATTGTTTACTGCACAGAACTTATAATTATTTTCTTCCTTTTTCTTAGAATCCTAGAACCGTGATGATGTTCTTTCTCAATCTGTTGTTGCTGTCACTTTTTGTTATGTGATTGCAGACGAATAAAGTGAGACAAGAGCACAGTGAGGACATGTCCATAAGTAGTGCTTTCTCAATTGTTTTTGAAAGAAGACCAGAATTAAGGTCTAACCAAACATGACTGTTATTCAATATCTTTTTATTCATTTCCTATTTTACAACTTTGAAAGCGGGAATACTCAAAATCTAATTGTTAATCTACAGGTTGGAAGGGCTTGCACATAAGGTACTTCAGTGGTATGTATGCAGAATGGAAGGTTGGTTTGCTTCGGATGCTGATACCATCTCACTTAAAAGCTGGGACCAGGCAGGTTTTCATACTTAGAAATTTGAGGTTTTATTTGAATTGCTTTTGATGTTTTTTTCCCACTGACTTTTTGTTCAACGAGGCACCAAGGTTAAATATAGTGGAGATGAGTTTTCTTATGCAGACTATAGGAAGTCAAATGCATAATGGAGGTCTAGAATGTTCATGAACTATTGAACGTATTTAGGGTTGTTGTCTTTGTACATGTTGAATGAAAATCTTTCAATAAAAAATAGGAATAGATCCTAGTTTGACTCACTAACAACCCCCCCCCCCAACAAAAAAAAAAAAAGAAAACAACATTTTCATGTATTTTGCCAAATTCTTACTTGTTCTACTTCCATTTATTATGATGCTCCTCAACTACATTGACTTTCTGTACCTACAACTTTCTGTTTTATTTTCTATCTTTAGGAAGAGCTATTACCTGGTGGTCACGGACTCATGGTCAGGGGCTATCTTCCTGTCATAAACACTCTGGCCAAAGGTATTGACATCCGCTTGAGCCACAGGTAATTTAACTTGAATAGTTCACCGGCTTGTATGTCCTTTAGTGTGGTTGAATTTATCAGCTAATGTCCATCGTTGAAATGCCTTTGTCCTTAGGGTTACAAACATAGTGAGGCGTTACACTGGAGTGAAGGTTACTGTGGAAGATGGTACTACATTTGCGGCGGATGCTGTTATCGTTGCTGTTCCTCTAGGCGTACTAAAAGCCAAGAATATCAAGTTCGAACCAAGGCTTCCTGAATGGAAGGAAGCAGCAATTGATGAACTTGGAGTGGGAATTGAGAATAAAATTATATTGCACTTTGACAAGGTGTTTTGGCCTAATGTGGAGTTTTTGGGAGTTGTTGCTGACACATCTTATCATTGCAGCTACTTTCTAAACCTTCATAAGGCGACGGGTCATTCTGTCCTCGTTTATATGCCTGCTGGGCAGCTGGCCAGAGACATTGAGAAAATGTCTGATGAAGCTGCTGTGGAGTTTGCTTTTATGCAACTCAAGAAGATCCTTCCAGAGGCATGTGCCCCGGTGAGTCAAATTTTCGAAGCTATAATTGTGTTCTAAATTTGTTGGGTGCTTCTGATTAATTGTGTTTTAAATTAGTCTGTTGCTTCGATCTTGCATGTATACAAAATGGAATCATTATTCAATGTCTAAATTCAATTATGATATTGTCAGATTACAAATTTGTGTATACTCATCTGTTTGCCAATTGATCATTCAGATTCTGTAGGATTCTGATCATACTAACTAAATTATAATGTCGATCTTGAACCCACAGATTCAGTATCTTGTTTCTCGATGGGGCACAGATGTGAACACACTAGGCTCCTATAGCTATGATGCAGTAGGCATGTCCCATGATCTGTATGAGAGGCTAAGAGTGCCAGTGGATAACATATTCTTTGCGGGGGAGGCAACCAGTATGAGCTATCCAGGGTCCATTCATGGTGCATTTTCAACTGGGCAGATGGCTGCTGAGGACTGTAGGATGCGTGTACTGGAGCGATATGGAGAGTTGAACTTGCTCCAACCAGTTATGGGTGAGGAAGCAGGGTTGTGTGTCCCGCTTTTAATAACGCGTTTGTAAACAACCTACCTGTCTAGGCATGCACCCGGTTCCAAAGTATGTATTTGTAGATATGTTGGGGTGTGATTTGAGTGACACATGGATCCCAATTTCAAGCGCTACTTGCATTGGTTTGATGTGTTGTAGATGGTCACTTTTAAGCATGGTTATACTGAATTGAGATCCGGACAAGAATAACTTGTATGGTGATCTTAATGTGTTTTGGGGTGGTGAAGTATTTAATTAAGAATAGTATGGTTGAGATGGTGCAGGCATGGGGGCATGCCTATGTTAAAGTGAAGTATGTTTTGGATATGAAAGGTGCAAGTTGCGTCATCCACTACATGAGTGGGAAGGACACTGATAAAATGGTGATATAATTTTATTAGGAAAATAAACAGTCGCTTTTTTTTGTTCTAATTCTCCTGCTTTTTCATTTTATTTTTTATTTTATGGGGTAGAAATCTTAGATGTAGCATTCACATTCTCGTTTATAAAGTGTAGGAACATGTTTATTGTTTTTTTTTTTTGAAATTTTAAAGTGTTCGTTGTGATATAATGTAGATTAGTATGAATTAGATTTTTTTTAAAAGATTAAACATGTATTTTAAGTAACATATTATTTAGTCGTCGTAAAATTAAGATTGGATAATATATATATGTGAGGGAGGAAATATTTTGATTCACTTCAATAAAGGTAGAAATAGTTTAAGAAAAGGTGGAGAAAAGCTTGAGAAGAAAGGATAAGATTCCATGATACTCAATTATTCATCCAACTCAAAGTGAAGCAATCAAAATTAAGTGCTAGTGTTCCCATAGAAGATTATGTTCCTCATCACCCAGTTTTGGAATTGTACATGAGTGGTCTTAAAATTACGACAATATATTACTCATGTAAGATTGATCTTCAATGTTTTGCAAAAAAAAAATCTTGTCAAATAAAAACAATCAACATAATAATCTTTTCATATCATACAGATATTGTAAACCAATGATGTTTTTGCCATCGGGTCTTACAAGACGTCGGTTTCGGATCGCTTTCATGACCTTTTCTATCACTATTATTGGGCTTTGGTTAAAGACAAACTATACACATGTGTAATGGGCTTTTTTGAAAGTGAGAGATTGCTTAGGGGAATCAACAAGACAAGTAGTTAAACCGGTTGATTAGTTTGTGCAACTTTAATTATAAAGCTATTGCAAAGATTATGCCTAATTGGATGGCGCATTTTTTCTTCAACATTGTATCACCTTTTTTATTTTACCTTTATGTTAGGTGGTAGCAATACCCTTTTCGGGGAGTAGGGTTTGTCGCCCATTGCCTTGCACCAGGTCTAGTTAGGCGTCATCATGTATTGAGTATAATTATATGTATTATTCGGTCTTTAAATTAATTCATATAATTTATTCAATCCAAGTAACATTATTCCTATACCTAAAATATCATTTATTCAATTAATTAATTAATTTAATTATTTTATTAAATCAGTTTGTCAATCCAATTCTATTTTCATTAAAGTCAAGATGACTTTACCGTATTAGAATCTATACGTAAATAAATTTAATTACCTTGTAATTTGAGACTATGATGACAAATTAATTTAATTTCTATTTCGAACATCAATTATTTAATTGCAATTTAATTAAATAATAATTCAAAGAAGTTAAATTTAACTTTTAAGTCATCTCTTATGCATGACGAGAAAACACATTCACTACGGATAGACATGCGATCTATCACTCTTATTCATTGTTTTCATATATTCACATCGTCAAATCAAATGCAAACCATCAAGGATATACCGAGCTAGCATAGGAATTGACTAGGCATATGTATTTTCTCGTGCTACTTTATCTAGTGTTCATCCAACTTGTCATATGTGTGTTACCCTCATAGGACATCCTTAATCCCTTTGGGACAAAATCAGTTCTCCCAATATGATCCTATTTTAGACAAATGACCGTGACCACATTACTTTTCGATTACACAAGAGGGCCATGTTTTCCATCTATCATGTGCTAGTGACTAATCCAAAAAGTGCAAGGTTACAAGTTCCCGGTTGTAGTGCCTCATCCTTGACCTTTAAGGAGGATCCAAGAATGGTGCATTACAACTTTGAAGCCTTTCCTTACAATTACGAAATTGGCGGAATCTCAAGTTTACAAAAGAGCAAAAGGCGTTTGCTATAGCAGTAGTAAATAAAACTTTTAGACTTAAGGGCCCAAACACCTTTAAAACACAAAAGTTCATTGTAAAGATTTAAGGAGAGGACGAATTTGGCGGATACAATTTTAGTTACAAAATATTGTTTCTCAGATTTCAAGCCTTGATGCCACTTTCATGCATAATACAAAATCACTATAAGCCTTACACATAATATATCCTCTAGAGTAGTCTGTAAAGGTTCCTTTATTTCTTCAAGGGTCCTGAGAAGGGAAGATAAACGGAGTAAGTTCATAGAACTTAGTGAGTTCCAAAGCAACATCAGAATATCTGTGACCACATTACTTTTCGATTACACAAGAGGGCCATGTTTTTCATCTATCATGTGTTAGTGACTAATCCAAAAAGTGCAAGGTTACAAGTTTTCGGTTGTAGCGCCCCATCCCCGACCCTTAAGGAGGATCCAGGAGTGGTGTGTTGCAACTTTGAAGCCTTTCCTTACTGTAACGAAATTGGCGAAATCTCAAGTTTACAAAAGAACAAAAGGTATTTGCTATAGTAGTAATAAATAAAACTTTTAAACTTTAGGGCCTAAACACCTTTAAAACACAAAAGTTCATTATGAAGATTTAAGGAAAGGACGCCATTTGGTGGATACAATTTTAGTTACAAAATATTGTTTATCATATTTCAAGCCTTGATGCTAATCTCATTTGTCATGCATAATACAAAATCACTATAAGCTTCACACATAATATATCCTCTGGCGTAGTCCTTGAAGGTTCCTTTATTTCTTTAATGGTCCTGAGAAGGGAAGATAAACGGAGTAAGTTTATAAAACTTAGTGAGTTCCAAAGCAACACCAGAATATCTATACGTCACACAGATAGAGGGGCTCTTCCCAACTCAGTGGGACTTACAATTCACTCATTGGCGAAGACACCACGTAAACTAACTTCAAGTAGCCTGCCTGTTGGCGAATATTGAACTTGCACAAACTTTAATAGAGTAAGACTCACTTTGGCGCGTACACTATGCCCATGCATTCATGCAAACAACCTTCTTCATGCTAGCCAAAACCCTAGTTCGTATTTCACAGAGTGTGACGTTCATTCTTTTTTTTTTCTCTATTACGTTTGGCCAATCTAGTTTACATTACACTTCCCTTACCAGAGACTACATAACATCGTTCATGTATCGCGATCTACCAGTTCATTACTCTTTGCAATGAAGGCAACACCGTGAATTCACTTCTTTTGTTCTAACCATATGGTTTTTTTTTATAGTAAAGTGGGAAATGACTCAGCACGAAGTAAGACCCTTTTTATTTCTTACACAGACATGCAAAGCCAAACCTTTCACCAGTTAGGTAAACTTACCTTGAACCAGGTTATGTATAACACACACAAGTTATGAAGAAACCCACCAGAAGATACATAAGAGACTGAACAGTAGATCCCTTGCCGTTGTCTCAAGAGCTTTTGAGAGTTTCTTGAGCTATAACATAAATAGTTAACTTATCAGATAATGTTTTTCAAAAAAACTAAACAAGCTTTCAAGAGAATTTAATCAAGAAACCCAGAATCTGGAAGTTTCCTTTCCTAAATTAGTAGTCTGTCCCTAAAGCATGAGACCTTAGGGCCTTGTAAATAATCACAAAAATAGCAAGAGTTTATCATTATTTACTAGGTTTCATAATGGTAAACTTGGTTGATTACGACAAATTTTAACCCTCTAAGTAGGCTTTGGCTTTGTTGTTTTCTTGGAAAACACAGAGAAAATTGCTGAAAGGAAGTATGAATTGCCAAAGAAAATATAGAACTTATTTATGAAGCTAAAGTTGGCTTTCTATGGGTGCACATGGTAGGAAAACTTAGCGGACAAGCTTATTTTCCCTCCACTAACTTTCCTTTGGTACCCATGACTAGTAGTTTTCTCTTTCATTTTAAATGCACGTCCTTTCAATTTCAGAAACTTTTGTCTAATCTTGACTAGTCCTCACTAGGCCAACTAAATAGTTAAATTAGATAATAAGATAATAATATATTTATCGTTCCTATCCAACCAGGGATTTAAGAATATGTCTCACTATTTTTATCTATCCGTTGGGGCGGCGTATACTCTAACGAAAAGTCCGCCAAACCTCAAAGCTCGCCTAAATCAGGACTTCGCCCAAGGGCGCATTCACAGTCCTTAAATACTTGATAAATTTCTAACTCATTCCTTACTCGGGGGTCACACTATAAGCCCTAGTTCAATTAACAATACTCGAGTACTACACTTCGCCGAGTGGGATGTTACAACTCTCCCCCATTTAGGAAATTTCATCCCAGAAATTCATACTTGAAAACAGTTGTGGATACTACTCTTTAATTATGCTCTCCTTTTCCCAAGTGGCTTTCTTAGTATTGTGATTTCTCTACAATACCTTTACTAAGGAAATTCTCTTATTCCTTAGCTCTTTAACTTCCTTGGCCAAAATACAGATTGGTTCTTCCTCGTAAGATAGGTTTGGTTCAATCTCAACCTCTTCAGCTTGTATTACGTGCTTAGGGTTGGATCTATATCTTTGGAACATTGATACATGGAAGACATTATGAATATTTGATAGTTCAGGAGGCAAGGCCAATTCATATGCTATTGGACCAAATCTTTCTAAGATTTCATAAGGTCCCACAAATCTTGTGCTTAACTTTCCTTTCTGGTCAAATCGTATAATCCTCTTCCAAGGGGATACCTTCTAGAACAACTTGTCTCCCACCTCGAAGGAGATTTCCTTTCTCTTTAAATCTGCATAGGACTTTTATCGATCTTGAGCGGCCTTCAACTGGTTGTAAATGACGATAACCTTTCTTAAGTTTCACGCACTAAGTCTGGACCCACGATTTTTCTTTTGCTTAACTCTTTTCAACAAATAGGTGTTCTACACGTTCTACCATATAAGGCCTCGAAAGGAGACATCTTTAAACTGGTGTGGTAGCTGTTGTTGTAGATGAATTTAATAAGAGGAACATACATTTCCCAATTTATCCCAAAATCGATCACAAAATAATGCATCATATCTTCTAAAACGTGAATTACTCTTTCGAATTGACCATCTATCTGAGGGTGAAACGCAGTGCTAAATTTTAACTTGGTTCCTAATGATTGCTCTAATTGTTGCTAGAATCTGGAGGTAAATATTGGATACCTATCAGACACAACGGATGATGGCACACCATGGAGACGCACCACTTCAACAATATATAGTTCAGTCAGCTTTTCTAAAGAATATGTTATTTTTATAGGAAAAAACTGTACTGATTTTGTGAGCTTATCTACCACCATCCAAACAGAAATCTTCTTGGAAGGACTGAAGGGCAATCCCGATACAAAGTCCATGGTGATTCTGTCTCATTTCCATTCAAGAATTTCTAGAGGATACAATTTTCCTGATGGAACTTGATGCTCTGCCTTTACTCTTTGACATGTTAGACATGTTGGGACGTATTCTGAGATCTACTTCTTCATTCCAGGCCACTAGTAAGATTCCTTCAAGTCTCTATACATCTTGATGCCACTAGGGTGTAGCGAAAAAGGCCCTTGGTGAGCTTCTCTTAATAATTCATTTCTTAATTTATTCCCTAATGGTACAAACATTCGATTTTTGAATCTAAGTTTGCCTTCTTTACCAATACTGAAGTGCACTGCTTTTCCTGAGAACATATTTTGTTTGAATCGTTCGCATTGAATATCTTTCTTCTGTCCTTCCAAAATTTGAGAGAGATGAGTTAGTTTCACTACCAACTCCGCTAACATGCTCCATTATCGGTCAAAGTCACTTTAGCTTGTAAAGACAATAAGGCCTCCATAGTTTTCCTACTCAAGGCATCTGCTACCATATTTGCTTTTCCTAGGTGGTACTCGATAATCAAGTCATAGTCTTTTAATAGCTTCAGCCATCTCCTTTGGCGTAGGTTCAATTCTTTCTGGGTCATCAAGTACTTTTGACTTTTTATGATCAGAATAGATACGACACCTTTACCCATATAAGTAATATCGCTAGAGCTTTAGTGCTAAGACTACAACTGCCAATTTCATATCATGCGTGAGGTAGTTCTTTTCATGTGGTTTCAATTGGCGCGAAGCATACGGAATTTCCTTCCTGTTTTGCATAAGGACACAACATAATCTATTCAATGATGCGTCTATATATATATTATATACTCAACTCCAAGCTCAGGTTGTGCCAACGCTGGAGTTTCAGTCAAAATTGCCTTTAGCTTTTCAAAACTTTGCTAACATTCATTGCTCCACATAAACTTCTTATGGGCGATGTTATAATAGAGAAACCTTTCACAAATCTTCTGCAGTACCCAACTAACCCCAAGAAGCTGTGTACTTCAGTGACATTCTTAGGAGAGTTCTATTCAAGAACTGTCTTTACCTTGGCGGGGTCTACCATGATACCCTCTGAAAAAATTACGTGTCTAAGATAATGTACCTTTCATAACCGTACAACTGATGTTGTCAATGAAGGCTATTACAAATTTATCCAAGTTAGGTTGAAACACTCTATTCATTAAATCCATGAACACCACAGGAGTGTTGGTCAATCCAAATGGCATCACCAAAAACTCATAATTCCCATACCTTGACTGGAACATTATTTTAGGTATATCGTCATTCTTGATCTTTATCTGATAGTATCTAGACCTTAAGTCAACCCTGGAGAACATTGAACCTCCACTTAAGAAATCAAACAAGTCTTTGATTTTAGCCAGGGGGTACTTATTTTTAACAATGACTTTATTCAACTAACAATAGTCTATACATAGACACATAGATCTATCCTTCTTAACGAAAAAAATTGGTGCACCCCAAGGAGATACACTAGGCCTGATGAATCATTTACTTAACATATCTTGTAACTATTCTTTTAACTCCTTAAGTTCTACCAGTGTCATCCTATAGGGCGAGCATGATATATGAGTTCTTCCAAGTACCAATTCTATTGAAAATTCTATTTCTCTATTCTTAGGCATACCAAGGAGTTCTTCAAAGAACACATCCATAAATTCCTTTGCTACTGACACTTGGCTGACTTCGCTCCTGGACTTGGGCGTGTCCATAATATACGCCAAGTAGGCATCTACGCCTTGAGTAATCAATTTTCTGGTGGTAACTGTGGAAATAATCCTATCCACCACTTCTAACTTTTTCTCAGATAATAATATTTCTTTTCCTTTTGAACTTACTAGACGCATGTTTCTAGACTGAAAGTCAACCATAGTGTTATGCCTAGTCAGCTAGTCTAATCCCAATATAGCATCGAACTCATGAAAGCTCAACAACAACAAATTTTCTACAACACTTACTCGCCCATAACTAAAGGACAATTCCTTATTAACTTGTTCATTATAGGGCTTTGCCCCAAAGGATTTGTTACCAATATATTGGCCTTAGAACATTTTACCTCAAGACTTAGACCCTCTATGACTTTAATATATATGTAAGAGTGAGTAGACCTAGGGTTAACCAATGCATAAATTTCATTACCATGGAAAGAAAAATTACCAGTGATGACTTCAGGTAGGTCCGTATCTTCTTTGGCTTTTATTATGTAGGCCTATGCTGATGCGCCAAAACTCATTCTACCAAAAGTTTTCCTTTGTAACCTTTTGATTGAGCTGGACTTAGTTGCCATTTCTGATCTAATTTCTTGTTGGTATTTCGGTGGGCTTCTTACTAATTGTTTTGTAGTGTACTCAGAATTGGTTGGACAATATTTAATCATGTGGTCTTTAGACCGACAATTGAAGCAAACCCCTAACTTTTTCTTGTACTCACCTACATGGTTCTTACCACAGAAGTTATAGTACCCTTTCTTCATTTGGGAACCGTCAGAACTAGCCATGGATACAGCTAACCTAAAGGGTCCTTTATGCTTGAAACTAAATGTCTGTGATTCACTCCTTAAAGTTGGAAAAGGGTGATCCTTTGGCTTCTTAAAATTCGAGGAAGGTGTAGGACTTGATCTTCATCTTTTCATTCTTTCCTTTTGATAATTCTTGCTCTTGCCCTTAAGGATCGACTCCATCTTATGAGCTATAGTTGTCATTTCAAACAAGGTCTTACACTTAGAGGCTAACACTAGGGTGCGAATTTCATCTCTAAGTCCCTATTCGAATTTATCACACATGTCTATCGGAAACATACTTTTGGCATTCCTATTCAGTTGCATGAATTCACGCTCATATTCTAGGAAAGCCATTCTACCTTGTTTTAGATACATGAGGTCATTCATTTGTTCAACGAACGTTGGATTGATGTACTTCTCACGGAACCTTTCTAAGAAGAATTCCCAATTGATTTGATGCTCAAGGGTAACGCTGATCATGATTTCCCACCATTGGTATGCTTATTCTTCCAGCAAGGATAGACCACATTAGATACTATCCTTTTCATTGCACTGCTCCTTAATAACCCTTCCTAACTGAGACAACCACTGCTCCACCGTACTGGGGTTATCTTCTTTATCTCCCAAAAATTCTTTTGCTTAACTTTTTTGAATCTCTCAAACAGGATCAGACCTAAGGGAGGCTATTGTAGGTGCAAGTTCAGGTAGAATAGGTGGCACTGGGCACACTGCTTCTAGGCATGGTTGTGGAGGATGTTGCGGTTGCTGAGGCTATTGAGGATGATGCTTAGGTTTGATTTCGATGAACTACTCAAATAATCGAGTCATCATGGTAAAGAACGTATTTCTGAATACAGTCCCTACATTTCCAGCGTTGTTATTATTGGTTGTAGTAGCCTGTTCTTAGGTAGGAACATGGCTTTCCATATGCTCATCAATCACCTCTCTTGAACTTTCAAACATTCTTCTTATTTGCTATAAAAGAGAAACTATCTTAGTACAAATCACTAAGTACTAAGCTAGAGGATAATTATGCATGATAGTGGCGTGACAACACCTTCGATTTATCCGAAAATTAAAAAAAGCCTAGGCTCTGATATCAAAACTTGTAGCACCCTATCCCCGACCCTTGAGGAGGATTCAGGAATGGTGTGTTACAACTTTGAAGCCTTTCCTTACTATAACGAAATTGGTGAAATCTCAAAATTACAAAAGAACAAAAGGTATTTGCTATAGCAGTAAATAAAACTTTTAAATTTAAGGGCCTAAATACCTTTAAAACACAAAAGTTCATTGTGAAGACTTAAGGAGAGGACGTCATTTAGTAGATACAATTTTAGTTACAAAATATTGTTTCTCATATTTCAAGCCTTGATGCCATTCTTATTTGTCATGCATAATACAAAATCACTATAAGCCTCACACATAATATATCCTTTGGCGTAGACCTTGAAGGTTCCTTTATTTCTTCAGGGATCCTGAGAAGGGAAGATAAACGGAGTAAGTTCATAAAACTTAGTGAGTTCCAAAACAACACTAGAATATCTATACGTCACACAGATAAAGGGGCTCTTCCCAACTTAGTGGGACCATGTAAACTAACTTCAACTAGCTCATCTATTGGCGAATATTGAACTTGCATAGACTTTAATAAAGTAAGACTCACTTTGGTATGCACACTACGCCCATGCATTCATGCATACAACTTTATTCTTACTATCCAAAACCCTAGTCCATGTTTTAGAGATTGTAATGTTCATTCAATTTTCCTCTGTTACGTTTTGCCAATCTGGTTTGCATTACACTTGCCTTATGATAGGCTACATAACATTTCTCATGTATCTTGATCTACTAGTTCATTGGTTTTTGCAATGAAGGAAACGCCTTGAATTCACTTCTTTTGTTTTGACCATATGATTCCTTTCTTAGAGTAAAGTGGGAAATGACTCAGGATGAAGTAATGCCAGTTTTATTTCTTACACAGACATACAAAGCCAGACCTTTCATAAGTCAAGTAAACTTACCTTGAATCAGGTATGTATAATGGACACACTAGGTATGAAGGAACTCACCAGAAGATACATTAGAAACTAAAAAACAGGTCTCTTGCCCTTGTCTCGAGAGCTTTTGGATTTTCTTGAGCTACAACATAAATAGTTAACTTATCAGATCATGATTTTCAGAAGAACTAAATAAACTTTCAAGAGCACTTAATCAGGAAACCCATAATTTAGGGTTTCCTTTCCTAAATCATTAGTTTGTCCCTAAAGCATGAGACAATAAGGTCCCATAAAGAATCACGAAAACAACTAGATTTTCATCATTGTTTACTAGGTTTCGTAATGGTGAATTTGGTTGATTACAACGAACTCTAACCCTCTAAATAGGCCTTGGCTATGTTGTTTTCCTGGAAAGTGCAGAAATGACTACTAAATGGAAGTATGAATTTCTTGAGAAAATATAGAACTTGTTTATGAAGCTAATGTTTGCTTTATATGGGTGCACACTGTAGGAAAACTTAATGGACAAGCTTATTTTCCCTCCACTAACTTTCTTTCGGTACCAATGACTAATAGTTTTCTCTTTCATCTTAAATGCGTGTCTTTTCATTTTCAAGAATTTTTGTCCAATCCCGACTAGTCCTCATTTGGCCAACTAAATAGTTAGATCAGTGAATAAGATTACAATATATTCATCGTTCCTATTAGACCAAGGGTTTAACAATATGTCTCACTATTTACATCTATCTGTTGGGACGACATATACTCTAATGAAGAGTCCGCCAGACCTTAATGCTCACCTAAATCAGGACTTCGCCCCAGGGCACATTCGCAGTATTTAAATACTTGATAAATTTCTAACCCTTTCCTTACTCGGGGGTCACACTATAAGCCTTAGTTCAATTAACAATATCGAGTACTACACTTCGCTGGGCGGGATGTTACATCATCCAACCTCATGGCCCTCCCTTTTCATTAATTTGATGTAATATTATGAATGGACTAGTTGACGAATCATGGACCTATAGTGGATTGTAAACAGAATAAAATGTCACGCATAATTTTTATTTAGTTATTGTTAGTTTATGAACAAGATCTAGTTTTGACCTAGTGGTTAAAAGTAGTGTAGCTTTCCCTTGAGGCCCAAGTTCGAATCCCCCTTGGGTATTTTTTAATTAATTTAGCATTTTCTTGGTCAACCCCTCATTGTTGCCCATTTTTAGTTGTCATGAGCTAGGAATCTTTCCTCCCTTTTCTTCTTCCACCCCACATTTTTTTCTTCCTATATCCATGGGTTTTCATACTTTAATAAGGTTTGCATAAATACATATATGGGTTCTCACAATTTTCCTAGGTTCACTAAATAATAAGATTATCGCTAATAGGGTACGCATGTAATTTTTGGAATCGCAAACATATAGGGGTCGCATAAAATAGTAGTTAGTAATAATTCTAACTCACACATTTTAATAGTAAATCAACGTAACATTCATGCATGAACAAACATCAACTTTATTTTTAATAAAGGATAATAAAATATTCGAAGGCATGGTTCGCAAAGATAAAATAAAATTAAACATTAAAATAAATTATTTTAGTAACAGATTCAACTTATGATAATTCTAAACACACATAAAACAAAACCCCATCGCCTATTTTCCAAGTTCCCTAGTATCTGTTCAGAGATGAGCCTCGCCAAGTCATCTGCTATCGACGACCTACTTACCTGCGAAGTAACGAAGGAATGGTTGAATTCATTTTGAACTCAGTGAATAATCAAGAATCTACAAGGTATGCTTTTAAAACAAAGATTAAAATAGAAAGAAAACCTAGTCTTAAAAATTGTTTCACGTGTTGGGTTCATGGGTGAGGTTGTGAGACCAAATTTGCAGATCTTGTAAAAAAAACTTAAGTTTGTAAAATAGATTCGTATGTGTTACTGAAAATCAATCTTAAAAGCTTAACTTGTGCTTGTTCAAAAAATAGGTCTTATATAGCGTGAAACACGCTCACAATCTTGTCTTATTAGAAGGGCTGAGGAACATAAGATATGTTCTCGCCTATAATTATCAAAATTTTGTCTCGTTGGATATGTGGATCTCCTTATAACACCTTAGAATGACTCAAAGAGTCCTTATAACATGTCCCATAAGTGTAGCGCAAAGCAATACACTCTCTTGTACACCAACATGTCCGGGTGAATAGAGAATAGCTCGACATTCCCTTATCTCTCCACATGTCCCAGGGCCTCAATGACCAAAATCACAGAATTGAAAGGTGAGTACTCATAATCCTTTGGTATACCAATATATCCATCATGATTCTCAAAGGAGCAAGCATATAAACATATCACAAAGAGGTGGCATAAGGAGCTTACTTATCACAGAGAGATCGCATAGGGAGCTAGGCTCACAAAGGAGCTTGCACAGAATCTTATCACATAGAACTTGTATAGGGAGCTTATTGGAAAACACTTGTAAAGAGCTCGCACAAAATCTCATGAAAACATAGTTTATAAAATAGTACATTAAAACCATTTCTTAAAAACATAGGCTTATTTAGGAGCTCGCATAAAATATATATTTAAAACACATCTTGAAAACTTAACCTTGAAAACAAACTATCGGAGTTACAAATAGGGTTTTGTTGAAAATTTAGTTTTGAAAATAAAATTCTTGAAAATCATAACAAATAGCATACTTAAAGCAATTTCTTAACCACTCACATTTTTAAAACATAATAGCGAACATACTTATGAGGAATCCCAGATTACTCATCACAAAATTGAGAAACCAAAAACGCTTGGCTTTACTTTTATCCTTGCTAGTAGATGGTCCAATTGGTTCGCAACATACATGAACACATAAATTACTAAGCAGACAAAACTTACAAAATTCACACACAAGCGGGCCTAGCTTTATGGGCAATCATCCTTAATAGAGCAAAGGCTTACCCTGTGTTACGAACTTGACTCAGAACAAAGACTTGAAGGTAGAATATTCGATGAGAGAATTCTCATGGAATAATGATCGTATTTATAGGCACTAAGTGTCTTGGATGTAACACCCTTAACCCGTATTCGTCGCCAAAATAGGGTTACAGAACATTACCGGACTAATAGAATAGTAAATCATTTAATTCATAGATCAATACAAATATAATCTAATTACATTCAAAGACATTTATAATGTCCCTTAATCGAGCCTTTGAGGTCCTAAAAATACTTTGAAACTAGTCTGGGACTAAATAGAAAACATTTGGAAATTTTAGGAAAAGAGTTGAAAAATTTGAACTGTAGGGGTCACACGGCCGTGTGACTCACACGCCCGTGTCTCAGGCCGTGTGGACATTCAAAATAGGGACACATGACGGTGTCCTAGCCTGTGTCCGTGCTCGTGTAACTCACTGACTTGAGTCACATGGCCAAGCCACATGCTCGTGTGCCAGGCCGTGTACCCTTCGAAATGACCTCACACGCTTGTGTGCCAGGCTACGGCCTGACTTGTTAACATTGAAACTATAGGGGACACACAGCCGTGTCGCAAGGCCGTGTGTCACACACGGCTGAGACACATGCCCGTGCCTCAGGTCGTATGGCCCGAAAATGAACCTTAAAACACAAGTTTACAATTTCAAAATTTCTTAGACCTTAAGAAACTCAAATACCAATCAAAATACCAATCCAAAATGACAATAATCGAGCCATAAACATGTCAAACCAACCTAAATAGTGTCTAACAAATGTATCCTCAATGATACCACAAGTATATAACATTTTCACAACAAAATAAACATCAATTCAATTCAACAACTTTTTCAAACAATACCTAACAAAGTTACCACAATCACCACAATTCAAATACATATAAGCCACACATACTAGCATAACAATTATACCTCATTCTCATACCATTTGTAAATTGTTTATTTCCACAAAGTATCATTCATAACATTTACATAAGCCAAACATTAACCAAAGTCGCACAAAAGCCTATACATGCCATATAATCCGAATTAAACATTTCAAAAACTATCGAGAGACTTGAGTGTTGATCTAATCGTCCAACCTTCTGAAAATCTACAATGACATTAAACAACACAAGTAAGCTTAATGAAGCTTAGTAAGTTTGATGAGTTAAACGAAAATCTTACCAAACTAACTACAATAAGTCAAACAATAAAAATCATCCAAGAGAACTCCCTATCATTCATAATTTCAATCGATAAATACATCCGTATTCAAATCAATACAAAAATAAATAACATGTCTTTCAAATTCATTAAATAAATCACCTTACCAAGATTTTCCATCCAAAGAATGACTTGCGGGTAAGAGTACATCATCAACAGAAACTCATAAGAGTTGGTCCTCCCGAATAAGCCAACAGAAGCTTGAAAGATGAACAGAAGCTCGTAAGAGCTAATCCACCCAAATCACGCCAAACAGAAAGTATAAAGTGAGAGTTTGAAACAAATGTTGAATCTCAGTTTACTTGGGTAAAATGCCGAATCTCCCTCCAATACCATCTCCATTCCAAACCCCCGTCATACATCAAATCATGAATGTACTCAAATCCCGCATTCAATACAAATCGAATATCTAATTCAATATTATAATTAAAACAAGAATTCATTTCCAAAAATAGAATATATACATAATAACAATCACCAATTATTACAAATAATAAATTTTATCCGTACGAACTTACCTGGACTGAATTGTAGTAATTGCAGAAGTTCAGGGACTATTCCGCTATTTTTCCTTTTCCACGAGTATCTACGGGATCTTGATCAAAATATAAAATTACTCATTTATTAGCATATATTTAATTTCCAATCCATTTTACAATTAATACCCTTTTTTGAATTTGCACAATTACCCCAAACTTTTACAATTTTTACAATTTAATCCATTAATTAGTTAATTCATAAAATTAACTAATTTTCTCAAATCAATAATTTATTCAAATACTCTAGGCCCTCAAAAAACTCCTAATAAACTTAAAATTCACTATCAAACCCTAATATTTTGACATTTTCACAATTTAATCCTAAAATCAAGATTTAAAAAAAATCTCTTTACAAATTCATCAAATAGCATAATTAAGACTTCAAATACATAATATTCATCATAAAAATTCAGTATTCATCAATGAAAACTTCCAAAACTTTTAACAGAATCGAAAACGAAGGTACGTGCTAGCTGGACCTAGTTGCAACGGTATCAAAAACATAAAAATTACAAGAAATGGGTAAAAATTCACTCACATGAATGAAGATAAAGAATCGAAATGTGAAGCTCTCCCCCCATGTTGAATTCGGCCAAATGAGGAAGATGAATAGAAGTTGTTTTGGTTTTTCTATTTGTTTTTAACTAATTTCAATTTATTTACCATTTTGCCATTAATTACTAATTTTTTTTTATCCTTTTCCTTATTAATGTCGTGCCAACCCATTAATTAAGGCATAATTACCATATAGATTCTTCTTCAATTAGTAAATAATCAATTTAATCACCTAAATTCCTATTTAATAACTTTTGTATATTTTTCAATTTAGTCCCTTTCTTTAATTAACTATCTAACCGTTAATATTTCTAAACCAAATATTAATACAACATAATGACTCTATAAATATTCTAAAAATAATATTTACGAGTCGACACGACAAAATTTGTGATCCCAAAACCACTATTCTGTCACCACTGAAAACCGGGGTGTTACACTGGAAATCTTAGGATACCCTACATGAATTAGGAAAGGTGTTACTTGCACGTAAAGTATTCTTATACACCAAATATTTATTTCCTAATTCGAGTCTAACGCAATCTTTGACTGGTGAACCCCTAGTTCGCAACTTAATTGGCGAACACTAGCTCACCAAACAGACTAACGAACTCAGAGTTTGCAACTTACGTGGTGAACACTAGCTCGCTAAACAAACTGGCAAACCCACTTCTAAAGAACTTGACAAACCCCTTACCGTGTCTTTTGGCATATATTGCTTTGCCGAAACACTTGGCAAACTCCTTGTTGATACTCTTTTGGAAAGCTCCTCCTTTGGCGAACTCCCCCGTTCGCCAAAGCACTGGCAAATCCTCACTTGTGAGCTCAAAACTTCCAAGCCCGATCTCAGGATGTTACAATTCTCCCCTACTTAAAAAATATTTTCCTTGAAATTTTCACCTTCAAATAGTCGAGGATATTATTTCCTCATTTATTGTTCTGTCTTCCAAGTAGCTTCATTGATCTTGTGGTTTCGCCCTAATGCTTTGACTAAAGGAATCATTTTGCTTCGAATGACTTTTACCCAGTGAGCCACAATTTTAACTATTTCTTCCTCATAACTGAAATCAGGTCGCACTTTGATATCATTTGCTGCTACAACATGAGATGGGTCTATTGGATATCTCCTTACCATACACACATGAAACACAGTATGGATCGTATCAAGTTCGTGGGGCAACTTGAGTCGATATACTACAGGGCCAACTCTTTCTACCATTTCATAAGGACCAATGAATCTCGGACTTAACTTCTCTTTACACCTAAACCTTAGGACATTCTTCCATGGCGATACCTTAAGAAACACATGCTCACTCACTTGGTACTCAACATCTCGCCTTTTCAAGTCAGCATAGGACATGTTTGTCTGAAGCAGCCTGAAGGTCTTTCGCATATCAAATTTACCTTGCCTTCAGTCTCGTGAAAAAACTCGGGTCCAACGATTCTCTTTTTATTTCACTCAGCCCAATACAAAGGCGTTCGACACCTCCTTCCATGCAGTGCTTCAAAAGGCACCATCTGAGTACTTGCTTGGTAACTATTATTATAGGCAAACTCTGCCAAAGGTAAATAATGTTACCAGCTTCTTACGAACTCTAAAATACAACCCAAACCCAGCCGAGCAGGTTCGACCTAAATCTAAGGAGCTAAATTAGCCACCGAAGTGACTCTCCGTTAACTCCCAACCAAACCTCCAACACACCACTTATTTACAACATAAATTATGCTAAGTTATCAGACAACAACAAAATTAACTCATACATAGCATATAAACATGCAAGCTTACAAAACATCAAAGAAAAGGCTCACATGTCAAATAATAGAAAGACTTAAGAGTTCAAATAAATAAAATAACATAAGAACACTTAGCAATATTCAACATGAGTTCGCAACACACAAAGTTTGAGCTTGCACAATAATATAGGTTCACATACAATAGTATAGGTCCGCTAAATACCAATAGTTTGCGTAGTACCTAGGTTTGCAACATACAGTATAATTTCACAAACAAACATACTTAGCAACATGTCTTCCAACACTTGTATCACTCTCTTAGACTAGCCATCTATTTGAGGGTGATAAGCAGTACTGAATTGAAGCTTTGAACCCAAAGCTTCTTACAAACTTTTCCAAAATCTATAAGTGAACCAAGGATCTCAATCGAAAATTATGGGAATTGGCATGCCATGCAATTGAACTATCTTAGCAACATAAATCTCGGTGAGCCATTGCAATGAATAACTCGTGTGAACAACTAAAAAGTACAAACACTTCATTAGGCGATCAACAATCACCCAAATTGTATTCTTCTTGGTCGCGGTCTCTAGCAAAATAGTCACAAAGTCCATGGTGATCCTTTTCCACTTCCACTCTAGAATCTTAAGTGGCTGTAAAAATCCTGAAAGGATACTGATGCTCTGCTTTGACCTTCTGACAAACAAGGCACTTTGCCACAAACTCTATAACAATTTACTTTGACCTAGGCCACAAATAGATTTCACGGAGGTAATGGTACATCTTGTTACTTCCTGGGTGCATCGCATATGGACTATTATGAGCCTTCTTAAGAATCATCTTTCGAAGTTCCTCATCATTGGGCATGCAAAGTCTTTTACAAAAACAGAGTGTTCATTCATCGTTACGTGCGAAGTTACCTCGCACTCCTTGTTCCACTTGGTGAACCCTCTTTTTCAACTCTTCATCAAAAACTTACTTTGCCTTAACCTGTTGTGAAAATATTGGCCTTACTTGAAGTTCTACGAGTAGTCCTTTGTAACAACCCGAAAGTCAGTGGTGTTGGAGGATGTGGTTTTAGGACCCCATTTCCATAAACTGAACTCGTAAATATTTTATTAAATATTTATAGAGGTATAATTGTAGTAAATAGAATTTTGGATAGGTAATTTAGTCGAAATATTATTTAATTTAAGTACAGGGGCTAAATCGCGTAAGTGATAAAAGTAAGACTTATTAAGGAATTATAATTAGAATTGAATATATAGGACTTATTAAATAAAGAAAACATTATATAAGATTGTAATGGTGGCTAGTTATGATTTATATTACATGTTATATATTATAAAACTTTAGTTAAAATTTATGTTATAATAAAAATAAAATAAAAAATGTCAATTAGTGGATTGAAAGAGAATGTGACTATTCTCTTTTCAATTTCGAAACAAGAAAGAATAGGGAGAAGAAGAAACGCGCGGCTAGGGTTCATTAGATTTCAAGCTCAAATTGGTTAGTTCAATTTAGTCATTTTCTTGTAATTTTTATGTTTTTGAAATCTCATTAGTATAAGCTAATCGACCCATATCAAATTTTTGGTATTGTTAAAAAATTAAGAGGTTTCCATTTGTAAATAGTTGAAGCTTTTGGTGATATTTTAATAGATTTTAAGTTTAGAATTGATAAATGACTAATTTGTAAAGTTAATCGATGATTTTGTGCAATAGGGACTAAAATCCACAAATTTTGAATTTAGTGGTAAAATGTGAAATAGGGAATTAAATTGGGTCTATAGTGACAACGATATAAAAATTTAGGATTAAGTTTGAAAGTTATGTTATTTCTGATTTTAGGGACTAAATTGAATAAAATGTAAAAGTGGAATAAATTAAAAATTGAATGTGAAATTGGCAATGTATTGATAATTTGTTACATTTGTTTTAATCCATAGTTAACATCGACCCGAACTCCTCGAAAAAGAAAGGTAAAGACAATCGTCGACGAATAGCTCAGAGGTTACAATTTGTGTTTCTATTATCCGAATTACTTGTAAATTGTTGCATTTGAATTGGTAAAAATGATTGACGTTCTTGAGGATTAATTAGAGTATATGTGAAAGATTTGTGTATTTATTTAAATGTGGGATTGAAAGTGTAATGAAAGGCTTTATGTTATTATATGATTGCATAAATGAGTTAATGATGTAATTGATGTGAATTTTTACCATGGATTGAGAATGAAATAAGTAATGGAAACCTTATTAGTTGTTCAGGCAGAGTCAGATATAATTAGCATGCCATAGGATAGGAAGAGTTAAGTGATGTCTTTAACTACGAGTCGATGAGGCACTAAGTGCCAATTTGCTCCGGTTTAATCGATGAGACACTAGGTGTCAATCTATACAATAGCGTTGGGCACAATTATTTGCTTCGATTTATCCAATGAGGCACTGGGTGCCAAGCTAGTTTGTTGGTTGGATTTGTGTATCCGTCTGAGTCCTAGTCGTGTTAATAGTGACGTAAAGAATGAAATGGTTTATATGATTTTGATATGGAAAAAAAGAACAAGAAATGAAATTAGAAATGGAAAATGAATTGTGAATTGTGGATCGAAACATTAATATGTTATGTTCCATGAAATCATAAAATTGGATTTGGAGATGAAATGCATCTTACATGAGTTATGTGATTATTAACTTGCAAAATGTGATAGGCTTCAGTTGATATAAGATAAATAAGATGGTTTTGAGTACATAATTATGTGAAATATCATATTCGGCATGATTATTTGCATGTTATTTTTCATTTTAAGTTTATGCTTCCTTTATGTTTCATATTATACTTATTGTTCGGATTATAAAAAATACCATTGAGTTATCCTCAATGTAAGTTTCCGTTGTCCGTGCATAGGTTAGGTACTATTCAATTTGTATGTAGATTCAGCATCCAGCGATAATCCTGATATCAAGTGTTGGTGATGCTCTTATTTTGGTTTTGGCATGTACCTAGGTTGTCTTGTGTTTGAAATGTTAAATTTGTGGTTGATAGTATTTTGAATCTTGTTGGCTTTGTAGGTTACTTAAATATGTATAGTATAATGGCAATAGTCACTTTATATTGTTCGGGTCTGGCGACCAGATCGGGTAAGGGGTGTTCCATCATCTATCACTTGTCACAGTTAGCTACTCGAACATAGCTCGCAACTTACTTTCTAACTTCCTATTTAGTGCATCAACTACCATATTTGCCTTGCCAGGGTGATACTCTATGACACAGTTGTAGTCCTTTAGCAACTCGATCCATCTTCTTTGCTGTAGATTCAACTCCTTTTGTGAAAGTAGGTACTTGAGACTTTTGTGGTCCATACAAATGGTACACTTCTCACCATATAGGTAGTGTCGCCAACTCTTTAGTGTGAACACCACTGCCACTAGCTCCAAGTCGTGGGTTAGGTAGTTTCATTCATTCACCTTCAGTTGTCTAGAAGCATAAGCTACCACTTTCCTTTCTTGCATCAGCACGCATGTAAGCCCGGTATGAGAGGTGTCACTGTAAACCATGAACTCCTTCCTTGGTTCTGGTTGAATCAACACATGTGCTTTGGTGAGGATCTCTTTAATTTTTTCAAAGCCCTGTTACCTTTCTTTTGTCCATGCAAACTCTTCTTTCTTCTGGAGAAACTTTGTTAAGGGTGCTACTATTGTGCCGAACCCCTTAACAAACCTGGGATAATACGCTTCGAGTACTAAAAAGCTTCACACTTCAGTCATACTTCTTGGCGATCTCTACTCCACAATGGCTTCAATTTTATTTGGGTTTACGTGAACCCCTTTAATTGAAACAATGTGCCTTAAGAATGCAAATTCTTTGAGCCAAAACTTACCCTTGTTGTACTTTGTAAACAACTCTTATCTCACAAAATCTACAACATAGTTCACAGATGGGTGTCATGCTCTTCCTTAGTTCACGAATAAACCAAGATGTCATCAATAAATACCACCACACAATGATCCAAATATTCATGGAACACTTAATTCATCAAGTCCATGAAAGTAATAGGTGCATTTGTCAAATCAAATGGCATTACCAAAAACTCATAGTGCTCATATCTTGTTTTGAATGTTGTCTTAACCACATCAGATTCCTTCACCTTGAGTTGGTAATAACCAGATTGTAAATTGATATTCAAAAACATAGTGGCACCATGCAATTGATCAAACAAATCGTCAATTCTTGGCAAAGGGTATTTATTTTTTACAGTCAATTTATTCAATTGCCTATTGTTGATGCACATCCTCATGCTACCATCCTTTTTCACAAATAGCACTAGGGAACCCCAAGGTTATATGCTTGGTCAAATCAAACCTTTATCAAGCAACTTTTGAAGTTGTATCTTCAGCTCCTTAAGCTCATTGGGTGCTATATGATATGATGTAATAGACACTAGTGGACTACCAAGATACAACTAAATGGCGAACTTCACCTCATGGTCTTGTGGTAATCCAGGTAACTCATCAGGAAACACATCAGGAAAGTCTTTCACAGTTAGCATCTCGCGAACCTTTTTCACCAAATCCTACAAACCCATCACAAAAGTGAGATAGGCTTTGCAACCTTTACCTAGCATCTTTTCTACCTTCAATTTGAGACCACATTAGACATAAACTGAGTTCAATCAGCAACCACAACCACTTCCTTGCCTTCACTACTTTGCAAATTGACTTTTTAGCTTAAAGTCAATCTTCGCTTTGTGCTAAGTCAGCCAATCCATTTCCAAAATCACGTTGAACCCATAGAATGAAAACTCTATCAAGCTTGCATAGAAAACTTAACCTTGGGTCATTAGAGGACATCTACAATACACTCTATTGACCAACATACTATCCCCAAATGAACAACTAATAGTTGCTTCCTTATCTATGGTTTCCACTGGGATGCCCAGTTCATTAACTAGTTCACTTAAAACATATGAATATGTAGAACCAGAGTCAATCAGAGAAAACAAGGGCATAGTTCGCAGAGGGAAGGTATCTGTAATAACATCGATAGGACCTTGCTCATGGGGTACCCTTATAACATAAACTCGAGTGAGGCCTCCTAACTCTTCTTCTTGGGTCGCAGTAGCATGAGCTAGAGTCTGTTGCCCAACTAGCCTTGTTTCACTACCTTTTTCACTTTCTCGTCCATGAGTACCAACTCGCACTTAAGTGGGGGTATTAGTTTCAGCTTGTGATTTCTCTTGCCTTTCTGGGTAACCTTTTATAAAGTGATCCATAGAATCGCACTTGAAACAACCTCCAGTTATCTTTCGACATTCCCAAGGATGTTTTCGTTCATAATGTTCACAATAACGCCAACTCGCAGACCTATGCGAACCTTCCTTTCCATCCTAGTTGTTATTCCTTTGTCACGAACGATTGAACTAAAGATTTCCTTAACATTTCAGCCGGAGTTTCGCGACTTGCGATCCCTCTTAGACATTAACCCAGATACTTACTTCCCAGCTTTAGTTTTAGTTTGCGGAGCCTTAATCTCCTCAACAGCTTTGGCTTTGTCCACTATCTTGTCAAAGTTCAAAGTATCATGAGTTACTAGGTATAGTTGGATATCACGATGCAGACCAAAATAGAACCTTTAACAATGATCCTTCACTTGTGAGACCATATCTGTTGCGTACTAACTCAATCACACAAATTTTGCCTCATACTCAGCCACAGACAGCTCGTCTTGTACCAGATTGATAAATTCACGTTTACGAGCTTCCAACTACTGCTCACCCATTAACTTTTTTGAAAGTTCCTAAGAAAAAATCCTATGTCAGTTAGTCCACAACAGTTCCTTACTTCATGGTATTCCACTAACGATGTGCTTCACCCGTGAGTAAGGACACAGAGCATCCCAACTTTTCTTGGTCAAAACATGCCATTTGCTCAAGGATTTTCTCCACTCCCCGAATACCACTAAATTCCTTACCACCTAGAACTTGCAGATGCTCCAGTGGCAATCTATGGTTCGTAGGCGCAATGTTGGCACCGGTAACTCACTGAAAAACACCAATCATAGCTTGCAATAAGGGCTACATACCATCTTCCTATTAGAAAAATGGGTTTGGAAAATGCAACAGAAAATAAATTTAGGGAAAACCAAAGTTGTTAAAATTGTTCCCAAACAAGATCTTAGTTATGATATCTAAAGTAATAAAAACTTAATCAGAATTGTACTTTTTTGAGTCGTCTAGGATGAGTGCTTCGACCGAGTAGTCTTCTCTGCTATCCTCAAGCTCATGTCTGTCGAGTGTAGGCTCACTTCGAATTAGAAAAAAAATTCACAAAAATTACCAGTGAAGTAATTTTCCAATTTCTCTAAACTTTTGGGTCAAGTTGTGAATCAAAAAAATATCTCTAGAAATTTTCTGGAATAATCTCTTTAGAGAATTTTCTCTTTACAACTTTCTCTTGAATTCAAATGTGTGTAAGTAATGACTGAAAGCTCTCTTTATATAGGGAGAGTTTAGAGAGTTCAACTATGATAAACTTAATCACTTTAATATTAAATTAATATAATATTTATCAAGATAAACATTAAATTTAATTTAATTTTAAGATAATCACTTTAATATTAAATTAATAAAATACTATTAAGATAAGTATTAAATTAAATTTACTATTAAACTATTAAAATAATATTATTTTTAGAATAGTTAATCTAAAATCAAATTCTCGGAAAGAGTCCCAGTAGGAGTGTAACTCTTCCATTGCTCAATCACCGATAACCAACCGCCGCAGTAACAGCCTATTTTTAGTGAAATCGAAGTAGTGGTTTTGGGACCACAAATTTGAAATCAAAAAAATTATTATATTATTATTTTATGGTCCACAAAATGCTAGTATTACCGTATAAAAATTTCATTAATGAATTTTACCGTTTAGATGCCCAATTTGATAAAAATGACTAAATCGCGTAAAGTGCAAAAGTTGTCTTCTAATAGCTAAAGGTGTTTAATAGCTATATAAATTTAAATTGGAGGTCCTTATATGGTAATTAGACCATCAAATGTTATAGTAAATGTACATGACTTGGCATTAGTGTAATTTTAAAGTTAATTAAGGTTAATTTTGTAAATAAGTAATAAATGATAAAATAAATAAAACCAAATTTGCTATCATCTTTATCCATTTTTTTTCAACTGAATATTGAAGGAAGAAAGAAATTTTTTCTCTTTAGGGTTCGACAAGCTTGTTTCCATCAATTAGGTATGTGTGTTGTCCTGTTTTTGATAATTTCTATGTTTCTGGGATTGTTGTAGTTTAATCTAGCTAGCCTGGGGACTAATTTGTGAAACTGTTAAAGTGTTTGAGTTTTCCATTGATGATCATGTTAGGGTTTTGAAGTTTAATGGTAGAAAATGAATGGTTGTTGTTAGATAAACAACTTTTGTAAATGAATTTTTGATGAAATTATCAATTAAGGATTAAATTGAAAAATGTGATAAATTGTGTGGTAAAATTGTGAATTAGTGAAAAATGTGGGCTGTTATAAGGATTTATATAATTAGGCTATGATGGATTGTAATGAATTGTGTAAATTTCCATTTTTATGAGATAAGAACTAAATTGTAAAGAATGAAAAGTATATGGGTAAAATGGTAATTTTGCAAAAAATGTGTGTTGGACTAAATTGAATGAGAATTATATTGAAATGAGTTAAATTAATTCGTATAGATCCTGTTAGACCTCGTACGGAGTTAGATCGAGGCAAAGAGAAAATATTAGATTAGTTGCCTTTGTATCTACGTACATTCGTCGATGTAAGTTCATGTAATTAAATTGTGTAATTATATGCTTAGATTGAATTAGATGTATGTTATTTGCATTATCATATATGAATATCGATCACATATCCGATGATGTATGACGATTATCGAGCCCCGTTTGAACTTTAGGAATTCGTAGGATACAAATGACACGTCATTAGGGTTACCGATGTTAGCTCTTATGAGCTTACCGATGCTCAGCTCGTATGAGCTTACTATTATTCAGCTTAGAGGAGCTTATCGTTTACAGCTCGTATAACCATACATATACATGAATTGACAGATTACAGTTCAGTACACCTCGTGTGTACTACCCTCGTATCCAACGATATTCTAAAGGGTTCAATGGGCACTGTTCTGTACGATATTACATGTGTTCAATATGAACTACTATAGGTATTTACATGAGATATATGAAAATGATTTGTTCATGGTATATAGATACATGATGTGGAAATTATATGTACATGGAAGTTTGATTATTGTTGACCTCATACATGTTTCTTGATATTTATATGAATTACATGGTTGATGAGGATATGTGTTTAGGCTTTTGGCCAAATTGAGTTTGGATATGTTTTGTATGCTTACCTTAAATTTGACTAAATGGTAATTTAAAAGCTTGTTGGAGCTATATCACACTATCCATCGGCTCTTTTGATACTTTCAGTTATTTAATTTCGGTTATAATGGCATGTATAAGTTATTTTGGCTAATGTTGACATATAAGTGTTTTGTTGAGATTAGCCACTTATTTGGCTCGTGTTTGGTATATTTTTTATGTGTATATATATGTGGCCTTATCATATTTGATGTGTGTTTGATATGGTAGAATGATGGAAAGTAAAATGTGGTTTGAATATACATATAAGATATGTTATATACCTTGGTATGAGTTAGTGCTTTGTTATGGAAAACTTATAGGTATAGTGATGTTAGTTAGAATGGTATATTTGGTACCATTTGGAAATATTGGTATGTTTTGGTAAGTAAGTTAAGTGACAAGAAATGATGCAAAATGATTTACCTTGTGAATTGGTATTTTGGGTACCAAATGGGTGAGCTTGATAAGTGACCTACATGATAGGTTTTGGTACAATTATGCATATATGTATTTGGTCATTTAGGTAAATTTGGATACATGGTCGACATGTTTATAAGTTGTCATTTGACGTGTCTAAGGGCATATTGGTTATATGTGATGATAGTACATGTTTAAAGCTTGTTTATTCTTGTTTTGGATGCTTGATTATAGTTAACATATATGTTCATTTTTGGGAGTAGATTGATGTCATTTTTGGGTAAGAAATGTGGCTTAGAAAATAGCTTATTTTCGTCCACACGGGCAGATACACGGGCACGTCTCTAAGCCGTGTGTGACACATGGCCAGGTGACACAGTCGTGTGTCCCCTGTACCTTTTAAAGAGTGCAAGTCAGTATGCTCACACGGCCTGACACACGACCATGTGGCTTGGCCGTGTAACCCAAGTCAGTGAGTTACACGAGCACAGACACGAGTTGGGGCACGATCGTGTGTCCCTATTTTGAATGCCCACACTGCCTAAAACACGAGCGAAAAATTTTCTGAATTTCTGATTTGTTTCTAAGGTGTATTTTGGGCCTCTAGGGCTCGTATTAAGGACAATATGCATAATTATGATTGGTTTCTGACATGAATGCTATATGTTATGAAATGTTTGAATTTTCTGTCCATTTAAATTGTAAACCTCGGTAATACTTTGTAAACCTGTTTCGGCGACGGATTCGAGTTAGGGGTGCTACAGCCGCCACCATCGCAACGACTGTATCCAGTGATGTAAGTACGACACCCTTACGGCACCTTAAGCCGGTTCGACTGTTGCAGGTTCCGTCCGAGTCAATGACGACCCGACAGGTCTGATCTAGCCATCGGTTGGACCGTCGGCCTGGTTTCACATATCGAGCCTGATTCTACCAGTTTTTGGGTCTTGGTCTCGGTTTTGGGCTCTTGTGCCCAATATTCAAGTTCAATTACCCATTGGGACAATTGTTTGACTTGAAAATTAACTTCCAAAAATGTCATATTAATTTTTATTGTTTTGATTAATTTAATTTTACTTGATCAAAATTAATTTTTCCAAAAATCACTTAGATTTTCCAAATTAAATTTTCAAGAAAATTCTTTAATCAAATTCTCTAGTTGAACCATTCTTACGGCCACTTAATTTAATTTCACATCAAATAAATTGACTCAGTTAAATTATTCCCAAAGTTGTAGAATTTTCTTCTAATTCAAATGTAGTCCGATCGAGCTTTTGTTGAGCTAGCGCAGGGACAAATCGAACATATACAATTAGGCTCTACTGAGTGCAATTATGTTCAGAAGTACCGTTCCAATAATTCACAATTACTTAACCATGGAGTCAGCCCACAAGAAGTACAATGATTGAAAACTCCTTATTGTATGTATACTCTTTACGGAAGCAATTCATACAACTACTTTGTCTAATGACCTCATCACGTGTGTGTTACCCTCATATGATGTCCTTGATTTCTTTGAGTTAAATCCGATCACTCAATACAATCCTATTTTTATCTCATTGTCACCATTGTGTCTTCTTAATGATTAATATGATTACTGTCAATAAATGACTGTGATAAATTGTTCATTCGAGAACAAGTAACCTGTGGCCACGTTCCATATTTATCAATCCATACAATGCCAATAAGAGGATATCATTAACTCTTTAATTGAGCTATGAATTCCACTATTGCTAGTAAAGCCATGCCAAACACAAGTAATGTACCCAACATACTGGCTATGGGCTCAATCATCTTTAGAGTATAAGCCTCCACTTATATCAAAGAACATGAGTTGTATACGCATGATCAGTGACTACCTTAGGATTTAGGTAAATCACACCATGAACATAACAAGTAAATTAATTCACAAACGAATTCAAAATTAATTCATCTTGGGTCCAGTCCAATGTATCATTCTACCAATGAATACATCTATGTCTCTACTCGTGGAGTCAACTGCTCCGATAGCCAAGACTAGTCATCTCCCCAATTGGAATTGTAGATGACATAATTATCCTTCCCAGTTTTTAAATCAAATACTCACTTTGATTCTTTTATGGGATTACGGACTCATTGAAATTATCTATTGAAGTAAGTTGTCTTTCTCGCAATGTAAACATTCTTTACAATGCCACTTATATTTAGTTTGAACTTTAGACAATCAATGAGCTAATATTTGTTTGTCACAATTTTGCTATGCATGCAAAATATAAAAAGACAGAAAATACAAAATACATATTAGTGAAATGTGAAATTAACTTTATTTATTTATTCATCGTTCAAATAAATATAAAACAGTTACATGTTTACTACAATATGGGCACATTTTCAAAACACTTCCAAGATGTTTTTCCCTATTAGGTAGCTCTAGAGTAGCCAAAGTCCGGTCATCTTCAGAGGGATTAGCAACTTCGTTCACACGGTTTGCATTCACTCTACGAGGAGGAATTCTTACTTACTCTAAACGTACACAAGATTCTGACTTAGGTAAGACTTCAAACACACACAACTGAGTATCCATACTTATAGACATACTTGCGAACACAGTTCGCCAAACACAACTTATACGAACATAGTTTGCAAAAAACAACTTACTTGCTAAATTGACAAATAGGAGAGGGATGATCTGAGGCATAATCCTACAAAAGATACAACTGAACCATGGCAATGTTGTTCCTAGTCCTACCGTAATCAAGCAATGCATACCATACATAGCACTTCAAATACACACAAACTTGGCAAACTTACCTTATCGACTCTGGCGAGCATATTTCACCAAATCTAGCTTGCCCTTGCTCTCGTGGGCCTTAACCTGGCTAGCTTTGATACCAAATAATGTAACACCCCAAACTCGACCGAGTAGGTTCAACCCAAATTTGATGAGCTATATTAGCTACCTAAGTGACTCTCCGTTAACTCACAACCAAACCTCCAACACACCACTTATTTACAACATAAAATATGCTGAGTTATCACATAATAGCAGAATTAACTTATACATAGCATATAAACATGCGAGCTTAAAAAAAATCAAAGGAAAGGTTTGCATGTCAAACAATAGAAAGACTTAAGAGTTCGCATACATAAAATAACATAAGCTCACTTACAACAATCAACATGAGTTTGAAACACACAAAGTATGAGTTCGCAGAACAACATAGGTTCGCATACAATAGTTTAGGTTCGCTAAATACCAATAGTTTGCATAGTACCTAAGTTTGTAATATTTAGTATAGTTTCGCAAACAAACAGACTTCGCAAAAAAAGGTATCATATATGCATGTGTTTTCATACTTTAATAGGGTTCACATAAATACATATATGAGTTCTCACAATTTTCCTAGGTTTGCTAAATAATAAAATTACCGTTAATATCACAAACATACAGGGGTCACAGAAAGTAGTACTTAGCAATAATTTTGACTCACATATTTTAATAGTAAATCAACATAATACTCATGCATGAACAAACATCAACTTTATTCATAATAAAGGATTATAAAATATTCTAAGGCATGATTCACAAAAATAAAATAAACTTAAACTTGAAAAGAAATTATTTCAATAATAGAGTAAACTTATGATAAATCTAAATCCACATGTTACGAGGCCAAAGAAACTGTCAAGGGTGTTTTCGTCTACACATCTTTGATTTAGCATGATCAATCTATTGTATTAAGCCTCAAAGAGTCATTTAAGCAAGAACTTTATAAATTACAATGCTCAAAACATTAGAGGGGGCTTCTTCCCTTGATTTGAGTTTTAGTTTTAGATTAGGGTTTTAGTTTTTAAATTCTTTCGTAAAATTTTATTATTTTCAATCTTAGTTTCAATTTTAGTTTATTCTTCAATTGTTCGTAGTTTCTGTATCAAATCGCTAATTGCTCAACAATTGTTACGGGATTCTATATTTCCAAGCACTTAATCGACATCTTCGGATCCAAATATTTTCTTCCCTCTTTTACTCTTTCGAATAATTACTGTTATGTTTGAAGTTAAATTAGGGATGTTTATGTTTATATCTATGGGTAACTAAGATCCTAAGAGGATTAACAAGTGGATGTGAGATTATTTAATGAATTTTTTAAGGTTTCTCTTAGAATTAGTTGGATATGGTTGAGTGAAATTAAGCCCTAGGATTGACAATCCTAGGAAGTCATTTAGGTAGATGAGGTCGGGAGAATAAGTCTATCGTGTATCTCTCAACTTGTCCCGATTTGAATTGTGAGGTCCGAAGATAAGTAGTTCCTATCGACTAGCTAATTTAGTTGGTGGCTAAGAGGTAACAACTAGGTTAATTACTAGCTAATTAATTAAAATCCTAAATCAGTAGTTAAATTATGAACACTGAAACGAGTTAGTGTTCCATTTGTTAGTTGAGTGATTTATGATTACTTTTGCTATTTTCTTATTTTGCATGTTTTATTTCAGAATATTTAAAATTTGATTTGTTGTATTGTGATTTTGATTGAGAACTATCTAAACTTGTTAGTCTAGGAGTCAATTGCTAGCTAATTAAGCTTCTCTTGGGTACGATCCTCGAAATACTCCGTGTTTCATTGTAAAAATTATATTACAACTTGACCCGTATACTTGCGGATATCCCCTAATTTCATATCTTTAGTTGCATTATTTACACTCTCGATGTTCGCACATCGAGAGGCAATTAGAAAGTTGAAGGGTCGGCAATAAAGCTGATGGGGGATGATTTTTCACCCCCATTTTTTCCCTATTTTTAAATCCTTTAAAGACTAAGTCAAAGTTTAGTCAAGGGTCCAAGTCAAACTATGTAAAGTGTATAGTCTACATTTAATCACCAAATTATAAACACGTCAAATGAATCAAATTTACTCTCAATCACATAACATGTCCCAAAAAAATATTTTCACTATAAATCTCATGTAAAATGATCAAAATACCTTTTCATGTAAAAATTGCACTTTATTTTATTTCTTATTACACTTTATTCATAACAAATAACACTTATCAAACTCAAACTTCATAGACCGCATTTAACATCTAATAGAAGTCTATGGATAGTGAAAATTAAACTTATACCCTTTTCATAATAAAAATAGGAAAATTGCAATTTAGTTTCTATACTTTCAAATATTTTCCAATTTAATCAAAATTATTTCTATCGTACCAATACATATTTGAAGTCATTTTCTTGCCAAATAATCATTAATAACTCCTATTTTCTCTTTTGATCAAATTACATTTTAATCCTCTAAATTTTCAAAATTTTCAATTTGGTCTTTCTTCCACATTCTGACATTCACAACTTCCTACCTTGATTCCAACTCAATATCAATTAAATTCTTTATAAATTCTTTTTATCTCACTTGTTTTCATATTTCCTCAAAAATTTACTGAACATGATCACGGAATAGTACTAGATGTTATACCAAAAATTTTGAGGTTTTACAAAAAAAATCTCATTTTGAGTCATGAAGGCTCCACAAGAATCGGAAAGTATTTTTTAGCATTATTTCTTCCCAAAATTTGGACAAACACACGAAACTGAGATTTTACCTTAACATAAAAGGCACAAAAATGAGAAAAACAACTCCAACAAATTTTTCATAAAAAAGTATCCATTTCATGCAAGAATAATCATTCAAAAATGTAACAAAATATTTAAATCCGCACAAGATTGCCAACCATCTAAATGTTCCAACTCAAACCAGAACTAGCTCCTTGATTAACTTTGGCTCCCTTAACAGTTTAGACAATGCTTAGGGTTTGTTTAGTAGTGCTTAAATACAACATTTCTAGCTCCAAAAGAATTTTTGGAAGAAAAGCTGTGCTAAACAAACTGTTTTTGACTGAAATTTTTGACTTTTTAAAAGTGTTTTCTAAAAAGGAGAAGCTAAATTTTTTAGCTTTTCCTCCCCCAAAATCCCAAAAGCACTTTTTGTGCTTAATTACTTTTCACCCCTCCAATAACATAGTACTTTCCCTTTTTTTATTGGTGCTTAAATACAAATGTGTTAAAATAATTAATTAAAATAAAAAAATTATTTTTAAAATACTAATTACAAATATTTAATGTTTATATTTAAATATTTAAAATATAGTTTATATATTCTAATTAGATTTTATAAATAATTAATATTTATTACTTAAAAATATTTGAAATTTATATTTCATATATTAAAATATTAACAAGAAGTTATAATAAATTTTTATATTCTTACTAAAATATAATAATATTAACTAATTTAAATATTATGCATATTTTTACTTGATAATAACATATTTAAAATGGACATTTTATTTCTCAAAAGAACTTTTTAACTAAACACTTAAATTTTAAATCAAACTTTTTAAAAGCACTCTCAACAACATTTTTTCACAGCATTTTTTCACAGCGCTGTTAAATTAGCCCTTAATAAAGCTACATGTTTCACATTTCAAAAAAAGCAAATCATGAAATTGCGAACATAGTTTTTTCAATTATGTTCGAAAAGGATGTTGAAACTCACAATATGCTTAGATAAAAGAGATAACTAGAATAAGGTGTCAAGAATATAAACACCATAAGATACATATCTTATGAGTGCCACACTGACCAGATTTATCTCTTGTTTATATAGGGGGTGATGTGTATGCACCGGATGAAAATCGTTCATCGTGACCTAAAAAGTGCTAATTGCCTTTGAATAAGCACTGGACTGTGAAGATATGTGATTTTGGGCTCTCGAGAATGACCGTTAGTGACTGTAGTAAACAGGTTAGCTAAGTTCGTTTTCTGTTGTACAAACTGTTAGCTTACTTTACAGTTAGTTAGCTGTTGTAATTAGTTATTATCTGTTAAGGAATCAGTTGAAGGAGGTTAGCTAGGAATCTTGTTAGTGCTAGCCATTCTTCAACACTAAGCTTCTTGTATAGTTGAGAGACTCGTCCCTAATTCTGGGATGTTAGAGCCTATTGAATAAAATAAGTAGACCATTTTTCTCTTGTTTCTTCTTCAGTTTCTTAGAGATTTTCATGTGTTTTCTTGCTTTCCTTGATGTTCGTTCAATGACCAATCGACGCATGAAAGATTTTTGCAGATGCAGGAACACCCGAATGGATGGCTCCTTAGCGAGAAGTGCGACATTTTTAGCCTCGGGGTGATAATGTGGGAGCTCTGTACTCTAAATAGACCCTGGGAAAGTGTACCACCAGAAAGGTATGCAGTATACTGTTACTTGGTCTCTTTCAAACCATTTATCACGGTTAGAGAGTCTGAAGGCCCCCAGGTGGGCTAACTTCAGGTCTACTATACAAGCTTTTCATGCATTTTCCAGGATGTCTTTAGATTCTTAGATATTGATTCATTTCATGGCAACAATATGTGGACCACAATATGGTTACAGACTGCTGGGCAGAACCGGAAGATCGGCCAAGTTGCGAGGAGACACTCTCTCACTGCGAGTTCTCTCTCCCCTGATACATTCTGTTCGGATAGAAAACCCAGTAGAGGTGTTAAAGCAGTTATGTCGGCTTTTAAAGTAGTTTAACTGTAATAATCTTTCCATCATTATAAAAACAAGTTGAAAACAAACGTAAATAAATCTCCTTTTTGGGAACTTTCAATGGCAAATCCTCTTATGATATATTTTCATTCCCTGCTGATCCATGAGACAAGAATGAAAAGCCTCAAACATGTAAAATGAACGCAACACGTCTCCGGAAAAATTAGGCTGAAGTTGGGGAGGGAATTGCATGTATATAAAGAAACGCAGACCTTGGATGAACTTTTACAGTTTCTTTTCTAGAAAAGGGAAAAAAGAAAATTTCGTACTTGAAACCCCTCCTGTTCTTCCCGTGTATAATCTAATCAGGGCTAGGCTCCACGCCAGTAAATCATTTCAATCGAGGATGTGTCGCCTATTTAGAGCAGCTTCAAAGCGACTACATGAGCCTGCTCTCATTTCAGTACTCATATCATTCTCTGGTGCCGGATAGTAGTCCTCTCTCAGCTGTACGTCTCTGAGGTTAGGTATTTTAAGAAGGAACATCATGAAGTGTTCATGAGCCGTCCCATGGATAAATAACTTCCTAAGCTCAAGACATTCAGCCAGCAATCCAGCAGCAGGGAGTGAGAGACTCCTGTGGTTGACATCCCTGTCTTGTGGAGGCCAATAATCTAGTTCACTTAGCCTCAATTCCCCAATGCCATTAAGGAAAAACCTTTCCCACAAACTCAAATCCATTTGGCCTGACGGTGCTGTGAGTGCATAACCTATGGTTTCACTACAATCTAATTGCATCTTCGAAAGCCGAGGGTGGAGTGCAAGAGAGCTCAATCCAAATGCACGTTCAGATGGTTTGGAACGTCCCCTGCAGTCCCCTTCCACCTTTATTCGAATCTCCTCCAAATTAGGGCAGTTCAGAAGACCCGCCGCTGGCAATGGTGTAAGGAGTTCACCAACACCAATCCAAAGTGAAAGGTATTGCAACCTATCCCATTTCTTGCACCAAAATCCGTTGTTTTCCAGAATGTAACCATCACTCACGTCAGAGGAGTATTTGCATTTCTTCCTTCTCATTTCATGATCATACTCACTCCCCATTAAGCTAAATAAACTGGATGGTTCCTCCACTTGGTTGTGCCAAAAACTAAGACCAACCTGCTCGGAATTCCCAATCTCCTCCCATCCGTTCCAGACACAGTCAATATGCAGCCATTGAATCCGATCACGGATTGGCTCCACAGATCTCAATGAAGCTGCAGCATCAAGATTCTTGCAACAAGAAATCTTGACTTTGACCAAAGTATTTCTTAGCAAGCAAGCCATTGTCCTAAGACCCTTCTCCGTAATCCTTTTGCATCCTTGAACTTCAAACCTGGACAGCTTAGAGCACCCTCTCCCAATTGCAATCAATCCCATATCCGTCAAATCCCCACAATTCTTAATAGACAACTCTTCCAGACCCGAACACAAGGCAATCCCATCAAGCTGAGATTCATTCGCCAGACATATCCCATGAAACTGCCCCAACTTGAGCACTCTCAAATCCTTGCATTTAGAATTCAACATTTCCAATGCCATGGAAGTATCCCTGACGTTCCTTCCAACATCAAGCACAAGATCTTGAAGCAGCGGCAAGCCAGAGAAGAATTCCACCAGCGTCCCTTTGGTAACCATAGCATCCTCCGAAGTAAATCCCTCATTATCCGGATCACCTCGAACGTCAGTCAGTGAGGACGTATCAGCCAAATGCAAAAGCGTCAATTTAGGACAATTATTAGCCACAGCTAACAAGGTCTCATCTCCGACGAACCCAATGTACCTAGGATCAAAGTTACAAGCCACCAAGAAGTTCTTCAAGTTAGGACAAGCCGTGGTGATTTCCTTAATTTCCTGAGACTTAAACCCTTCAGCAAACGACGTCGTTAGCAAATTCAAGTGGACTAACGAGGCCGATACCTTGGGGCAAGCTTGAAGAACCGGGGGCAGATCTTCAGTCCAATAATAAAAAGTGGACAAATCAAGCCAATTCAGATTCTCGCACTGCTCCAACAAACAAACAAAGTCTTCACCGATTGGCCACGAAGCCAGCCGTTGATGCCACCTAACCAACTTCACACGCTTCAACCCAGGCCATTGTTGAACCAAAATCTTGATCGTCAACGGCGATCTAGCGTAGACCGTCAAGGACGTGACCGCAGGGAACGCTACGCGGAGGCGATGGGCCAAAAGCTGAGGATCAGTATCAGACAACGGAGAAGAAAGAAGCGAGTGGCCCCATGGGGAGAGGAAGGAGAGGTCCAAGTCAGTGACGGATCTGAAACAGGTCGGGATCATGAAAAGGTCCCTTGCGTTACCGCGGAGAGTGAGAGAGACGCGCGTCGCCCTATCAAGAAGCATAAACTTACGGCTGACAAGGGAAAGAGAGTTCCGGGTTCGGGTATCTGAAATAGAAGCAAAGATGTTCGATAGAATAACGTCGGGGATATCGTTAATGGTGGCCATTTGGTGTTAGGGTGAGTAATGTTTGGGTGGGTGAGTTTGATTTGATTCAAGTTATAGATTGAATTGAGAGATAAGCCAGATTTTGACGAAGAAATTTGGTTTGAGAAATGAAGTGAGTGAGAGAGAAGGTTGGTTTCTGGTTAAAGCTTTAAAGTTTGGATAAATACTAAAATGGCATTTGGGACTGGAGATGGGGATGGGATGTGGATAACAGTACACTAAATGAAAGTACTGGTGAGAGAGTTTTGTCTTGTCGCTGATTGGGAAGGCCACGTTGTCTAAGACTAGACCCAAATCCATCCTGGCACTGCATTGGGCGTTGGTTTGACATTGCTGTCTTTTTTTTTTTTTTTGGTTAAATTACTAGGGAAATACTTTTTCAGTGGATCTAAAATTTTTGTTGAAATTAATTAGTCAATTTAATAATTATTTTCACCTTAAAGCTTGAAATTAACAATTACTTTTACATTAATGTCTAAATTCTTTAACAAATTTAATTTTAAATTTGATAATTATTTTCAAATTTAAATTTGAATATTAAGATTTTTAATAAAATATCAAAAATTAACTTAGATAAAAGAAGATTCAAATTTCGTCAAATTTAAAATTTAATTTTGATAAAAGAAATCAAACCTCAATTAAAAACGATTATCATCCAAAACTTGTATTAACACCAGCTTGTCATATTTTTCCCATGTCTCTACGGAGACAAGGTAAAAACTTTCCTAAATTTAATTTCCTTGGACAATGCCACGTGCTTGTGGAACCCACATCCAAGATTTTACCCCTACTCTTTTTCTTTTTCTAGTTTTGCTGGATTTCTAATTCAAAACAATAAAAAAAAAGGTTGGAATTCTTATTGTCTGTACGTACATGTAAGTTTACCATTTCATTAAACTTAAATGCCTTTTATGAATTGCAACAACTTGGAATTTTGTAGTTATTAGATGCGAATAAAACAGGACGGAAGGGATGATGTTAAATCAACTACTATTTTATAATTAATACGCTTTGTTGTATTATTCGTCCTGCTATATTATAGATGTATAATTTTAAATCACTTTATTTAGTATGATTGAATTGAAATCTATCAAATAGTTTGAGTTTTATCATCTCTAATTATAAAATGTTAAAAAAATAAAGAGTCGTAACTAAATTTGAAATAAAAATTAAAAGGAAGAATGATATGTATTTCATTAAAATTTTAACGCAATGTGACATGTTTTAGTCATGAGTTAACTATAAACTAATAAAAACAAAAAGCAAGTTATGGAGATTTCTTCTTTGTTGACTTCTCTGGAAGACAAAGCTACCAAGAAAGTTCGTATGCATTGTAATGATGCGAGGGAAGACAACCATCTTATGGTAGTGGATGGGGATGGAAACCGCAATTGATTTCACTAGATATTATATCAGAGTCTGTCTCCCATGGTCGTGGTCAAGTTATTGGGCAAGAAAATAGGGTTTCAAACTCTTTCGAATAAGATCTATCATCTATGAAAGCCATCAACTTCGGTCAAAATCATGGATTTAAAGAATGATTATTTCATGATAAAATTCTAAGAGGAATCAAACTATATCCGGGCTCTAATAGAAGGACCTTGGATTGTTTTTGGACAGTATTTAACGATCCAACCCTGGTCAGAATCTTTCTCAACTAGCCAACCATACCCGTCTAACGTAGTTGCTTAGATACGACTTTCGGGTCTCCCTGGCTTTTTGTACTAGAAGAGTATTTTAATGAGTATTGGGTAGACGATTGGGCATGTCATTAAACTTGATAATAACATGGGTAATGCTCTATTGGGAAATGTGCCCATATTGTAGTAAACATATAACTGTTTTCTATTTATTTGAACGATGAATAAATAAAGTTAGTTTCACATTCCACTATTATGTATTTTGTATTTCTGTCTTTTATATTTTGCATGCATAGTGAAATTGTGACAAACAAATATTAGCTCATTAATTTTCTAAATTCAAACTGAAGATAAGTGGCATTGTAAGAATGTTTACATTGCGAGAAAGACAACTTACTTCATTAGATAATCTAAATAAGTCCGTAATCTCGTAAAAGAATCGAAGTGAGCATTTGATTCAAATACTGAAAAGGATTATTATGTCATCTACAATTCCAATTGGGGAGATGACTAGTCTTGGCTATCGGAGCAGTTGACTCCACGAGTAGAGACATAGATGTATTCATTGGTAGATTGATACATTGGGCTGGACCCAAGATGAATTAATTCTGAATCCGTTTGTGAATTAATTCGCTCGTGACGCTCATGGTGTGATTTACCTAAATCTTGAGTTAGTTACTGACCATGCGTATGTAACTCATGTGCTTTGATATAAGTGGAGGCTTATGCTCTAAAGATGATTGAGCCCATATCCAGTATGTTGGGTACATGACTTGTGTATAGCATGACTTTACTAGCAACAATGGAATTCATAGCTCAATTAAAGAGTTAATGATAACCTCTCATCGGCATTGTATGGATTGATAAATATGGAAAGTGACCACGGGTTGCTTGTTCTCGAACAAGCAATTTATCACAGTCATTTGTTGGCAGTGATCATATTAATCATTAAGAAGACACAATGGTGACAATGAGATAAAATAGGATTGTATTGAGTGAACGGATTTAACTCAAAGGAATCAATGATATCATATGAGGGTAACATACACATGACGAGGTCATTAGACAAAGTAGTTGGATTAATTGCTTTCGTAAAAAGTTTACAATAAATTATTTTTAATTATGGTACTTCTTGTGGACTGGCTCTATGATTAAGTAATTGCGAAATATTGGAACAATGCTTCTCAAAATAATTGCAATTACTAGAGCCTAATTGTATATGTCCGATTGGTCCCTCCGCTAGCTCAACAAAAGCTCGATCGGACTTCATTTGAATCAGAAGAAAATTCTACGACTTTGGAAATAATTTAATTGAGTTGATTTATTCGATGTGGAATTAAATTAGGTAGTCGTGAGAATTGTTCAACTAGAGAATTTGATTAAAGAATTTTCTTGAAAAATTAATTTTGAAAACCTAAATGATTTTTGGGAAAATTAATTTTAATCAAGTAAAATTAAATTAATCATATTAATTAAAATTAATATGATATTTTTGAAAATTAATTTTTAAGTTAGACAATTGGCTCAATGGGTAATTGAACTTGAAAATTGGGCCTAAGATCGTAAATTAGGCCTAGGAGCCCAAAACCGAGACCAAGACCCAAAAATTGGTTAAATCAGGGCCAGTATGTGAAACCGAACTGACGATCCAACCGGTAGGTAAATCGGATTGGTTGGGTTGTCACTGACCCGGACCAAACCAACATTAGCCAAACCGGGTCGGGGTGCCGTAAGGGTGTCGCACCTGCATCATTGGACACGATGGTGCCGACGGTTGCGACGGCAGTGTCCCAGTGACCGGTGGCAGTTGGTCTTCCGTGGTTGAGCAGTGGGAGAGTTACACTCCTATTGGGACTCTAGCAGAGAATTTGATTTTAGATTAACTATTCCAAAAATAATATTATTTTAATAGTTTAATATTAAATTAAATTTAATATTTATCTTAATAGTATTTTATTAATTTAATATTAAAGTGAGTGAATATCTTAATATTAAATTAAATTTAATGTTTATCTTGTAGATAAACATTCTATTATTTTAATAAGATTTAATATTAAATTTAATCTACTATTTATCAAGATAAATATTAGATTAAATTTAATATTAAAGTGATAAGTTTAATCATAATTGAACTCTCTAAACTCTCCTTATATAAAGAGAGCCTTGGGTCATTATTTAACACACACTTAAATTTAATAGAAAGTTGTAGAGAGAAAATTATCTGAAGAGATTATTTCAGAAAATTTCTAGAGATATTTTTCTAGTTTACAACTTGACTCAAAAGTTTAGAGAAATTGTGAAATTACCCTATTGGTAATTTTTGTGAAAATTTTTCTAATTCGAAGTGAGCCCACACTCGACAGACGTGAGCTTGAGGATAGCGGAGAAGACTACTCAGTTGAAGAGCTCATCTTAGACGAATCGAAAATGTACAATTTTGATTCGATAAACTGTTTATTACTTTAGATATCACAACCAAGATTTTGTTTTGGAAAAAAACTTAAAACTCTGTTTTCCCTAAATTTATTTTCTGCTATGTTTTCCAAACCCATTTTTCCAACATGATCATAGGGGCTGGCTTGTTCGTATGGCGATTTTTTTACCTTAATATGGCATTGGTCTCTAAAATTAAGGTGGATGGTCGTATTCAACACATTGAGTTAGAGCCCCTTCGCAACATTTTTTTTGTGTGGGTTGAAAATAGGGAAGAATCAGACTTGTTTGGGCCTTGGATGGTGGTCAATTATCGGAACAACAGATTGGGTTGGAAACTAGCGTTTGGCCTGGAAGAAAGGAAAGTAACAGATCCTACGGGATCGCGTTTTAATATCCTGCATGATTTTAGGGATAGGAACGAAATTAATATTGGGGATTCTAATCCCATTGTTTTAGCTAATTTGAAAGGAAAAGGGGTTTCCATTTATAACAAGCCCTTAGGCGAATGTGAGTCAACTCATAAGGAGAGTAATGTATAGGCAATCGTTGTCCATGCTTCAGCGCTACTTGCTGGAGATGATGTTATAGACTGTGGCCTGGAGAGGATAAAACTGATGGGGTTTTGGGCCTAGTAAACCTAAACGCTAATGTCTCTTTCAAGAAGGACACTATTTCTTCAGAGGCAGCAACTACACATTCTGTTGGGCTCCGCATTCAAGGGCTTAGTGGACTACTCATAAGGGCCCCCAGGTCTGTTGAAGTTAATGGTTTTCAAAAGAAGGCAAGTGTGGGCCCTGTTGTCTTTTCTCCAATTCTTCTTTTAGTTCATATGGGTTACATTAACCCAAAGGATTTCCCACCTTTCTCGAAGACCCAAACCAATTATAAGGAGTAATCTTTGGGTAATTCTCATTCTAGCCCCACTATGCATCGTTCTAAAGCTTCATACCAGCAAGCGAAAGGCACCTCTATTACGCATTTAGAAAAATTAGTTATAACAATTTTAAACTCGAAATTCCACTCGGCCATCAAATTCATTGAAAATCAAAACCCCAATTTCCTTTCAAGTGATATGTCTTCTAGAGCTTCCTCATCTTCACTGAAATTTGGAGACCTTAAATGGCTAAAGAGAGGTTCTCATAATTTACGAGGTAAAGGTAGTAAATTTAAAGTGAAGGCTCTCGGTCGTGAGTCTGTTGCTAAAGCAATGTCAAGAGTTGTTGAAAAGATTGGTTCCGATAGTCTGATTGCGAATTCTAACAATTCTCAGGGGGAGCACCTAGGCTCCAGTGAAACGACCACTCTCGATGCTTGAGATGGGTATGTTGTTTTCATTTTTTCTTTTTATAGTCTTTCTGATGTTACTTAGTATTTTTGTTTGGAACTGTAAAGGATGTGCATCTCCTAAGTTTGCTAGGGTGGTTAGAGATTATTTTACAGATTTTGACGTTGATGTTGTGGCTTTCCTAGAAACTCGAGTCAGTGGTATGAAGGCAGATGGAATCATAGTTAAAATTGGGCTGGATTGCTCTCACAGAATTGAAGTTAGAGGTTTTGTTGGGGGTTTATGGATTTGTTGGAAAAATAGCAGTCAGGTTCAAATTATACTAAATGATCCACAATTTATTCATTGTCGCTTGGGGAAGAACGGAGGATCCAGAAATGTTTTAGTAACTTTTGTTTATGGTTTTCTAGAAAAAAAATAAAAAATCTTATGGGACCAGTTAGAGTAAATTGCTTAGTCCATTAAAGAGCCTTGGGTTTTGTTGGGAGATTCCAATTCAGTGTTATCACCAAATGAAAAGAGAGGAGGTCGCCCAATTTTTCCTAGTTGCAAGTTATTTCAGAACTTTATTCTCAATAATGGCTTGATGGATCTTGGTTTCAAAGTTCCCCAATTTATGTGGAGAAGGACGATTTTTGAAAGACTGAATTGGGCAATTGGAAATAATAAATGGTGTTGCCTGTATTCTGATTCTCAGTCTTCCATCTCTCTCATCTCAAATCTGATCCATACCCATTTATTTTAGGGTAGTTAGGGATGAAGAAACCAACAATTTGTTTCCATTTTGATTGGAAATCTTTCTACACTTTACCCTTGGGATTGTAAACATTGAAATCCAACGAATCAATAAAAATGTCTTTTAGGAAGTCGTAGTCTACCTGACTTAAGTCTACGGGACCAAGGCCATTTGGGTGTGGAGAACCAAGTTAGCCTTTAACTCTAGCAGTGCCTCAGTCAAGTTCTTGGTTGTGTCCTATTCGTATTTTCTAAAGGCTTCATCATTAGATTGGCGAAGACTATCCAATTTAGCCTTATAGTATAGCTTCTAGGTCTGGAGTTGTTCCTTTTATGAGGACTGACTCAACCTTCCTCTCTAATCGTTTGCACCTATTCTCTGTGTCCTTATCTTTGAGCTTCCAAGCCATGATACATAAGTCGAGACGTTCAACTTCGCTTTTAAGAACTTGCTTGTTGTAGCATAGCTCCTCTATCGTCTTACTTTTTAACTTACTCAACTCCTCCAAGATTGCAATCTTGGCCTTATGGTAATTGTTAAACTCTTGAAAGGTTATACTAAATAACCCATATTCCATAGATAGAGCATGGGTAGATTTGGTCATCTACGAGATAGGAGATGAGTCCAATTTGGATGTAATGTAAGATCAGAAAGCCTCTTTTAATTGTGGAGGGATCATATTGTATTGGCTCTAGAAGATTGAACTTAAAGAAATAGAGGATGAAGCATAAAGGTTACACCAAGGAAATAATTCATCACTCTTAGTAGAAGAAGGTTGCAGTTTAGGATTTATGGGGATCATAAGTGGATCCAATGGTAAGGTTTTTGTTGGGATGTCAGCATATGACCCATGTTTTGAGTAGGTGAGCTGCAGTTTAGGCGGGTGCCATTAGGACTGATGGCACAGCAGGCAATGATGGAACTAAAGGAGAAGGAACCTTCGGATTTGGGAGTCCCTTCTTAAGTCTACGCCATTTTGGCTGTGGGGGTTCACTCTTCTTAGAAACTGGAGCATCTTCACTTGCTCTAGGCCTCTTTTGGTACTTGTTTGTAACTAATATTTTAGAAGGGGTAGTTGTAGCTCTCTCTTTAGCATAAGACTTTTCCAAAATGGCCTTAATGTCTATACTTGGTATTGAATTGAGCGAAATATGAGCTTTTGGATTAGATCCTACAAAACCAACTCAAGTTTAGCTTTGTTTGAAAAGGAAGAAGAAGAGTAAGGAATACGAGGAGTGATAAGCCAATTTCGAGAATGTATTCTACAGAATTCATAGAAGTAGAAAAGAGGTTCTCCTATGTGCCAAATTAGATCTGCGCATCGAATGGCCAAGCCTTCGAAGCAGAAGGTATATGGTAGTTGTCTAGCCAACTGATGCAATCAATATCTTGTCGACCATTGGGACTTTGGTTTAGTAAGTAGTATTGGAAGATATTCCAAGCTATAACCAATTCTATGAACTCAAGAATACACCCCTTGCTCAAATGGTTGAATTGCTTATTAGCAACCTTAGAATCAACTGGCAAACTTTGAGAACAAACAAATTCCTGGGAAGTGACCAACAGGTGGGAAAGCCAAACCCATTTTCATGTTTACAAATGACCCTTAAGAATTTTTCCTTCCTCTAGTGAAGATTAGAAAGGTTATTTTTAATTATTGGTTCACAGCCTTGTCGAACACTAAAATGGGCATAACCAACATTAGCCCCTTGTCTAGTAATCATCAATTGATAGAACTTCTGGAAAACACCTAGAACTGGTGGTTCATTGCGCATACAACAATCTAGGAAGTAGGCTACTAGGGTCCACCAAGATAGGGTCAATAACTGACCTAGTGTGATGTCGTATTCTAACAGCACTAAACAAAAGAACGAGTGTAATGGCAGTGAAAGCCAACTTCCGGAAGAATCAAAGGAAGGATAAAACCTTGGGTTTTGTCACTTAAACGACACCTTGGTGGCAGTTCAACTTAGTAAGCAAAATGTAATATCCCATTTTTCAATAGAGCCAGAAACAGTGGTTTCGGGGCCACAAGTCTGACGAGTGAGTTCATAAATATTATTATTTAATATTTATGAGTCAAATATAGTACTATAATAAATTTTTATTTGGTAATTTATGTTATTTGAATGAATAGTTAAGTTCAAGTGGTATATCATTAAAGTTAAGTGGTTTTAGAAAAAGGAGGTATCGACACCTCATTTCTATAAATTGAGCCCGTAAATATTTACGGAGTGTTATTAGGGCCATATAAAATTTGGTTAAGAAATTTTAATATTTAAATAGTTAATTAATTAAAAAGAACTAATTTGTAAATGATGTAAAATCTAGTTGATAACTCTTGAAAAGTGTTATATTTTATGCCTTTGGACCTAGTTAATTGCCTGTACTTAAGTACATCTAGTTTCATTTTAGGACATTTCATTAGTATTTTTAGCATTGCATTAGAACTTGGGCTGCATTTAAATATTAGGTGCTTTTAATTGCTTGTGGAAGGGCTGTGTTTTGTGGTATTGGTAGGTGAAGGATAAGGAACAAGAAATAAATGAGTAAAGTTTTGTCAGGGCAAAATGGTGGTCAGATTGCCAGCTCATATTCCCTGGCAATGTCGGAAAGGTTCCCAGTCAATATTCAACGCATATTAGTTTCAACCTAACCCACCTCTACTTGCACCAGATAAATCTGCCTATAAAAGAGGATAAGATAAATCTTGGGCTTGTTGGTATTATCTTGAAAAAAAAACAAAGTAATTTAAAAAAAAGTAAAGGAGGAAACCCTAGGGTACGAAAGTGCGGGTAGAGATCCTTAGGCAAATTAGAAGGCAGTGGCTGAAGAGAAACAGGAAGAGGAAAGAGACGCGAGCAACCCCTCTCAGCCACATTAGGACATTACGCAGCTGGAGTGTGGATTAGACAAGCAAACGCTATTTTCTCGACGTTCTTCCATTATTTCTAATCTATTTCATCGTGAATTACAGTGATGAAAACGATGTTTGAGTTGAATTTTATTTTCCAGCCTATGAGTTAAATCTCATAGGGTTGGGATTACTTTGATGAAAATTTAACTGTCTTTAATGGACTATTTCATTCAATCATTTTATTCTTTACAATACATGTGAGCAATCCCTAGACATAGCCGACCGTGTAGCATACCCTTAAATTAATCTAAATTCTGAAAAGGTTAGATTAGGTAGACCGTGGTGGAATGATATGGGCAAGTACTTGATAGATACTTGTAGTAGACTCTAGACATAGAGCAACATTCATACAGAAGGGAACAATGCAGGGTACCATATTAAAGGCCTAAGACACAGACAAGGTAACTTGAGGTTTCTGCTCTTGAAAGAAGTAGGCCACTTTAGAACTCTTCTGGGTAGTAGGCTAAGTATGATTTTGCAGAGGCATCGCTGACAGGAAAAGTAGATTCTTAGTAATCCCGACCTTCCCACTCAACATTACGTAACCCTTATCTTTGCCGTAGTAGCTTTGCCATAGCATTTTTTTGTTATTTATTTATTCGTTGCATATTATTCACGTAGTTATTCTCATAATTGTTATTGCATTTTTACTCTTGCATTGCCATAGAATTTTCAATTAGTCATCAGTTACACATTGTTTTCACATTAATATTCCTTTTGTTTACTACTGCATTCTTATCATTATATCGCTATAACATTAATCTAACTTTATTATAATAAGTTGACCACTTTTGTGCCTCAATCTGATCCTCGTGGGAACGATACTTACTTATCATTTTATTACTTGATTTGACATGTATACTTGCACAATTCGTATATTATATTCACATGCAACAAGTTTTTGGTGCCATTTCCAGGGAGAAGCAATTTGGTAAATTTGATTTTTTTCTATTTTCTTATATAATTCCATTAGTTTTATCTAACTTAGTTTAATTTGATTTCTACAGGTTTGCCATCAGTGCATGAGAAAAGGCATTCCTGCTAATAATAAGTATCCTTTTGATCCAGAGATCGAGAGAACTTTGCGAAGAAGGCGAAAATAACTAAGAAAAATGACTAGAAATGGGAATGATCCCAGTCATAATGATAATCCAAATGGTCCTGGTGTTAATAATAATCCAAATGTTCAGGGTGTTAATCCTCCTATTCGTCAGGTGATAGATGACCGAGACAGACCCAGTCGAGAGCATGTTGTTCCATTTTTGGATGATTTGAATCCAAGGATAGTTAGGACACAAATACAAGTTTAGCAATTTGAGTTGAAATCAGTAATGTTTCAGATTTTGCAAACAGTAGAACAGTTTAGTGGATTACCAACTGAAGATCCAAAACTGCACTTAAGACTTTTTTTAGAGGTTTGTGACTCATTTAGGAAATAGGGTGTTCCTGAAGACGCCCTGAGACTTAAACTGTTTCCATATTCTTTAAGAGATAGTGCGAGAGCATGGCTGAATGCTTTGCCGTCACGAACAGTGACATCAGGGAATGGCCTTTGCTAGAGGTTTTTGCTATAGTATAATCCACCAAACATGAATTCCAAGCTTAGAAATGACATCACATCTTTTCGATAATTAGAGGATGAAACATTATATGATGCTTGGTGGTGATTTAAAGATTTAATTCAAAAATGTCCGATGCATGGATTCAGATCTAGACTCAAATGTAAATATTCTATAATGGATTGAATGCACATACGAGAATGGTAGTTCATGTATTTGCCAATGGTACATTGTTGGATAAAAATTACGACTAACATATGAGATTTTGGAAAAGATTGCCAATAATGACTATCAGTACCCTACCACAAGAGTTGGGACGTACAAGAGAGCTGCTGGTACTATGGATGATACGACCCAGCCCTGGAAATGCCCTTGGCTCAGCTCATCAGGTGCCAATCGCAAACTCTTGCAAGCTGAACTAGCTTGTTCCAGCTCAATGGAGCTCAATTCGAGCTGATTCTAGCTCATTGAGCTTGAACTTCAATTTATTTAATTTTATGCTTTTAGTTTGCTGAAATAAAATAAATAAATTGCTGCTAGTTAAATTAGTTAATTAGTTTAAGTTAATAAATTTGTTAAAATCTGGACATATTAATTTTTTATGTTAAATGTGTTTTATTTGTTTTTAATGCATGCTTTTATTTGTCATAGTCTATTGCATGTTTTTAATTTGTCCTAGTCCAGCTGAAATTAATATGTGGGTAATTAATTTGTCTTAGTTCATGCATAAATTAAATGTGTCTGATTCAAGGACATAGTTTTAATGCGTCTAGCTTAAGGAAAAATTTATTTCATGTTGCTATGTCCAGCCGAATTTAATGCTGCTGATTAATTGTGTCTCAAAGCTGCTTTAATTAACGAATTTAATGGATGCAGGTAAATGTCATGGGCGACATTAAAGAGGTAGCTGCTGCCAAATTTAATGTGTGCATGGAACATAGGACGACATTTAAGAGGTGGCTGTTGTTGCACCTTTCCAAGCTGATCATTCAGCTCACCGATGCACCCTTAAAAGCTCCATCAGTCGAAATATTCCATTCCCTCACCAAGGCCGTTCATTTTTGTGTGTTCACACACAAGGCCTGCTCATTTCCTTTTGTTCACACCTAGAAACTGTTGAAGAACCCAAGCTGACTTTAATGAAGTCCAAACTGTTCAGCTGATCAAGGAGCCATAATTTAAGCCAAGTTTCATTCCCTAAGCTGAATCTACATACACCATTCAGCTCCCAAGGCCTCCAATTACTCCAGCTTAATTTCGAGGCATCTAGAAGCTGATTATAGATGTCCACAATGCACAAGAAGCTACCTGGAATTTTCCTTTAACTATCAGCTCATTAAGCCTGAACCGAATTGACCATTCATGTTCTTTAATGACCATTCGGCTATCCTTGTTTTTGAGCTATAAATATGAAGCTCATTAGATGTATTTTAGACTTTTGAACCTTTGATTATTTTTTATAACATTTTGTGAGTTTTCAACTCTCTTATTTCGTTTTAGACTCAAGCTAACTTATCTATCATAGCTAGTGGCGTCTATCTTGTTTCTTTGAACTTATCACTCAACCCCGAGTGTGGCGTTCACCCCGATTATACCTTTGGTTCTTACTTTACTAAGTAACGGGTCAAGGTTCTATCCTATCCATTTCGTAAACCACCTGAAAGTCTTATAAGTTTTGTGTCGACACTCAACTATAGTGTTGGTTCACTCTTGATCTTTAAGCCCATTCACTTTTATCTTTCACCAACCATTTCCTTTACTTATCTTCTTGATTAGCCGAACCTATAATTCCTCAATATTCACTATTTCGAGCCTATCCTTGTTACCATCATCTAAAATTAGCCTATTTTCCATCATATTTCAAGATCGAGCGATACTTCTCCATTTTAACGATTGGGCACATCAACGACTCGACTCATCACTAAGACCGAGATCATATTAGTTGGTATCAGAGCTAGCTAAATTCGAGAAGTACGGACGTTCGTGAAGTTTCCGGAGTATGTGATTTAAAAAAAATTCAAAAAAAAAATTCAAAAAAAAATTTGTACGTGATTGCACAAGTGTTGAATGTGTTTGTATTGAAAAAAAGAGAAGTTACGAAATTTAAAAAAAAAGAAGTTGTTTGAAAGTGTTCATAGTTTTCCCAATCTTGAAAATACTTTTGGCCAAAAACAAACCCATCGCCACACTTAGCACCACATATTTTCTTTTCAGCCCACCTTATACCCATTAATCATCAATACCCTTGCAAGACTTTTGAAGCTAACCCCTAAGCTTGCTTCTAAGTCAAAATGAGTTTTCTACGAAGTTCAAGAGGTGGATTCGAGAGGTAAAAGGCACGAGTGAAAATACATCAAGATAAAAGCCAAATAAGAGTGAAACACGAGTGGTGTGCCATCTATTATTTTCTTGTGAGTGAAACGTGAGATTTTGTGGTAAGGTCATTACTTTTTGTTTTGTTTAAATCATTTTTGTTTTCAGCAATAAATCATGTTTCGAGAAGAGTTGTTAGAATCAGAATTTCAATATGTGATGCAAGAGATGGATCGATTGTTTGATCAAAAATTAGAACCCGTAAAAGAACGATTTGACCGAGTGGAGAAAAGAGCTCAACGAAAGCAAATTTCACCGGGTCAGGAGACGGAGACAAGATCATCACGAAAGCACACATCCAATGATTATTCAGGAAGAGATCCATACCGAGAGTACTACTCATCGACGAATTTGAGTAGAAAGAAAGAAAGTTTTGAGACTGAGGCTTTTCAAGATGATACCCGAGAAAGAAGATATCTCTCTTCAAAAGCATCAAGGCGTTCATCCACGGAGGATTATTTACGAAGGAGTGAATGTGAATCATATGTAAATCATTCCATTCATACTCGACGAAAAATAGTTCATTCCGATTCTTTTATTTTTTCTTCATCTTGTAAAGAAAAATCGAGAAGAAAAATGAAAGAAAAAGAACAATAAATCAAAACAGAAACAGAGATTGAGAAAAAAAATGAATGTGAAAAAGAAAAGAAAATTAAAAAAATTTAGAGTGAAAAAGAAAGAGTGGAAAAAGAAAAAGAAAAAGAAAAAGAAAAAGAAAGAGAGTTTGAAAAAAAATCGAGTGAGAAAGAAAAAGAGTCTGCAAAAGAAACGAGTGAAGAAAGCAAACAAGAAAAAGTGAGGAACATTTTTGCTAACCCCCGATTGAGTTTGCCTTTTGATTCTTCTTCGTTTCAGATTTGTAAAATTCCACCTAAAGACAAGTTCCAACTTCATTACCCTTTTGACAAATGATGTTTTCGACTAATTGAAAAAGGTAAGTTGGATGGTGTGAGTACTTTTCAAACTTCTGAAGGTAAATCAGATGTCATTCTTCCAATCCTTCAAGGTAAGCAAGGTAAGGTATCTTTTGAGATTCAATCTGATTGGAATTTGTTGATTTCCGTTAATAAAAGTGCTCATGTTGTTAATATTAACGAAATTCCTTATAATGCTTTGCCTGGTTGCTATAAGTTGAATCGATTTGCTGATTTTGATCTGAATAGTGTCTTGGAATGTTCTTATCATCATTTGTTCCATGTTGATTCGAACAACATTAGATTGCAATTTGACTTGGTTGTTCAAGATAATATTCCGATTATAAGCCAGCAAAATGTGATTGTCGCATGTAACAAAGCATTTTCATGTAAAACCATTAAACTGTTTGGTTTTGATTGCTATGTGAACTCTTTCAGTAAATTCGATGAAATTTTGTGGATACGTCTGATTGTTTGAAAGATTTTTGCGAGGTTTGATTGTTTGAATATATCGATGCTTAATTCTTATTCATTTAACAATTGTGAATTGTTGCTCAGCGAAAAGTTTTCATTGTATTCCAGCATAAGTAATCAAAGTGGCGTGTTTAAACCCGAAATTTGTTTTGGTTCGATTAGTGGAAAAATCAAGCATCTTAAATTTCGTGTGAATAATTTCTATAGTTTTGATACTTGGTTTTTGAATAAGGTAACGACGTTTGAAAAATTTGTTTTCAATTTATATTCGTGCCTTAAACAATTTATGTGGTTGTACATGAAGTTTGCGTTCCATTTGACAAAGGTTGATTCAGCCACGATGCTTCGACTACACTATACCCCTGAGGAGCGAAGGTTTGTGTTGATCGAGCAAGGTAAAAATGATTCTTATTTTCCTGCTCATAAAGGTAAGACACTTGAATGTCTTGAAACGTTTCTATTTTCCTCGGATGGTATTAAAAATCGTGTTGAACATTTAACTTTTGTAAAACACTTAGATTGTGTTGTGCTTAGCTGTTCCATTTTGCTTGATGATCATCTATGTGTTTTGGTTGTTGAAAAAAAGATTCTTGTTTTTGATCATCGTGACTTTCTTAGCGACCGTATGATTAAACGAAAATTGCAATGTCCAACCAAGCCAATTCATGAATCATATGAATCTTTTCAAATACCTGTTTGTGATGATTATGTCCATCTTTTGACCCATTATTCACATTCTGGTTATGACTTGTGGAAACAATTTGAGACGTTTGAATGCCTTAGAACATGGTCATTTTGTTTTGAATATTTGACGAGGCATTGGCACGTAAATTAATTTGTTTGCATAATTGTCAACATGTTGTTTTGAACCTGTCCACTCGCATGCGATTTACTTGTCATGTTATGCCTACATGTGGATTACAAATTTGTTTGAAACACTTTTTGCTAACTAGTGGGTATTCCTTTTAGTTGATTCAATTTCCATCCATACCATTCGATCGAGGAAAGTCGGGTAAAAGGAGCTATGTTCGAGTTAACCAACGCATCGACTTGAGGACAAGTCACTTTGAAGAAGGCGAGAATGATACGACCCCTCCCCGGAAATGTCCTTGGCTCAACTCATTAGGCACCAATCGTAAACTCTTGCAAGCTGAACTAGCTTGTTCCAGCTCAATGGAGCTCAATTCGAGCTGATTCTAGCTCATTGAGCTTGAACTTCAATTTATTTAATTTTATGCTTTTAGTTTGCTAAAATAAAACAAATAAATTGCTGATAGTTAAATTAGTTAATTAGTTTAAGTTAATAAATTTGTTAAAATCTAGACATATTATTCTTTTATGTTAAATGTGTTTTATTTGTTTTTAATGCATGCTTTAATTTGTCTTAGTCTATTGCATGTTTTTAATTTGTCCTAGTCCAGCTGAAATTAATATGTGGGTAATTAATTTGTCTTAGTTCATGCATAAATTAAATGTGTCTGATTCAAGGATAATGTGTCTAGCTTAAGGAAAAAATTATTTCATGTTGCTATGTCCAGCCGAATTTAATGCTGCTAATTAATTGTGTCTCAAAGCTGCTTTAATTAATGAATTTAATGGATGTAGGTACATGTCATGGACGGCATTAAAGAGGTAGCCGCTGCCAAATTTAATGTGTGCATGGGACATGGGACGACATTTAAGAGGAGGCTGCTGTTGCACCTTTCCAAGCTGATCATTCAGCTCACCGATGCACCCTTAAAAGCTCCATCAGCCGAAACATTCCATTCCCTCACCAAGGCCGTTTATTTTTTTGTGTTCACACAAAAGGCCTGCTCATTTCCATTTGTTCACACCTAGGAACTGTTGAAGAACCCAAGCTGACTTTAATGAAGTCCAAACTGTTCAGCTGATCAAGGAGCCATAATTTAAGCCAAGTTTCATTCCCTAAGCTGAATCTACATGCACCATTCAACTCTAAAGGCCTCTAATTACTCCAACCGAATTTCGAGGCATCTAGAAGCTGATTATAGATGTCCACAATGCACAAGAAGCTACCTGGAATTTTCCTTTAACTATCAGCTCATTAAGGCTGAACCAAATTGACCATTCATGTTCTTTAATGACCATTCGGCTATCCTTGTTTTTGAGCTATAAATATGAAGCTCATTAGATGTATTTCAGACTTTTGAACCTTTGATTAATGTTTATAACATTTTGTGAGTTTTCAACTCTCTTATTTCGTTTTAGACTCAAGCTGACTTATTTAGCATAGCTAGTGGCGTCTATCTTGTTTCTTTGAACTTATCACTCAACCCCGAGTGTGGTGTTCACCCCGATTATACCTTTGGTTCTTACTTTACTAAGTAACGGGTCAAGGTTCTATCCTATCCATTCTGTAAACCACCTTAAAGTCTTATAAGTTTCGGGTCGACACTCAACTATAGTGTTGGTTCACTCTTGATCTTAAGCCCATTCACTTCTATCTTTCACCAACCATTTCCTTTACTTATCTTCTTGATTAGCCGAACCTATAATTCCTCAATATTCACTATTTCGAGCCTATCCTTGTTACCATCATCTAAAATTTGCCTATTTTCCATCATATTTCAAGATCGAGCGATACTTCTCCATTCTAACGATTGGGCACATCAACGACTCGACTCATCACCGAGACCGAGATCGCATCAATGGAGCTCGACGTAATTACTTCGTTGATAGCCCATGTATCTTCTTTAGCTAATATGATAAAAATAGTGAAAAATCCAAGTACTATTCATTAGATGAAATCTGCTAAGCTGTCATGTGTTTATTATGGCGAATATCATGTGTTTGATGAATGCCCATGAAACCCAGCATCGGTATATTACATGGGTAATTTTAACTGGAATAATAATCCCTATTCCTACACTTAAAATCTGGGGTGGAAGCAGCATCCAAATTTTAGTTGAAATAATCAAGGTGCGGGGAGTTCACAGAATGTTGCAAGATAAAATATCCACAATGCACCGCCTAGTTATAATCATCCTTTGCCGAGGCAAAATACTCAGCAAGGTCAAGTATCATCTTCTAATTCTATTGAGTCTTTGTTGAAGGAGAATATGGCCAAAAATGATGCTGTGATTCAAAGTCAAGCTACGTCTATCCGAGCTCCTGAAAATCAAGTAGGGAAAATAGCAAACGCTCTACATTCAAGGCCACAAGGAGCATTTCCAAGTGATACTAAAAATTTGAGAACCCAAGAGAAGTAGCAGTGCAAGACAAATCCAGCAGCAATAAGGAAAGGACCTAAGAACCTACTGAACGACAGACAACACTTGGAAAGGGTACACAGAGAAATGTTGTGACAAAATCAAATCATGTTGCCAACAGAAATGCCACAACAAAATAATATCAGCAACCTGAAAGATGATCACCTTTACCTTTCCTCAACTATTTCACAATTTCAAGCAGGATATTTAGTTTAAAAGGTTTTTAGATGTTTTGAAGCAATTCCACATCAACACACCATTAGTAGAAGCTTTGGAGCAAATGCCTAATTATATGAAATTTATGAAAGACATATTGTCAAAAAAGTGCAGATTGGAAGAATTTGAGACTGTTGCTCTCACTAAAGGGTGCACAACAATGTTGACGAATAAATTACCTCCAAAGTTGAAGGATCCAGGGAGTTTCACTATCCCGTTTTCAATTGGAACTCATTATGTTGGTAAGACGTTAGTGACTTAGGTGTAAGTATAAATCTAATGCCTATGTCTATTTTCATGAAGCTAGGAATTAGGAAAGCAAGACCTACTATGGTGACTTTGCAATTAGCTTATCGATCCTATGTGTGACACCTCTAACCCATTTCCGTCATTGGACTAGGGTTACAGAGCATTACCGTACAAATTGGAACAAATAACTTCAAATCAGGTTAATAATGCTATTTAATATTAATTATTCAAATCTCATACAAATCCAACAAACATACACATCTGGGCCTTAAATTGAACTTTCAAGGCTCTAAAAATAGTTCGGGATCAAAATGAGACTAATTTGAAAATATTCAAAAAATCTGAGGAAAAGATAGACATTTAGAAAACATGGGTTACATGGCCGTATGGCCAAGTCGTGTGACATAGCCCAGACCATGTAGTGTTTGAACAATAAGACACACACCAGTTTCCTAGCCCGAGTTTTAAATCATGCAACTCACTGGCTTAGATCACACGGCTGTGTATCCGGCCGTGTAACTCATTGACTTGATACACACAGTCGTGTCGCAGACCATATGCCAGACCATATATGGCACACGACCGTGTGACAGCTCGTGTCCCAGGCCATGTGCACCAAAACGTACCTTGAAAATCAATTTTACCAAATATGCTTACTTGAGACACAAACCTACCATTTACCATCCAATTTACTTACTCAAAACGCACCTAAACAAGACCAAAACATGCCAAAATCACACATAAATCATACAATTCAAAAGCTTATCCAATGTACCCTCATTGGTACCACAATTAAACATCTAAACAATTTAACCTCAATGTCATGGTTTCATATTCCAAACATACATCACATACGTACCATTCAACCATTTCATTCACACTTCAATATACAAAAAAGTTACCTAATCACAAGACATTCACTAATAACCAAAACACATATTTTTATCATCATGTACCAACTATCATCATAGGATATTAAAGCACAATAAAAGTTTGACACAATTCAAAACATCTAGAGTTACCAAAATAACATACAACCCTATGCATGCCATTTATAAGCATTTCCATATATTTAAAAACTACCAAAATGGATTGATGGATAGTGTGATCGTGTTCCGACTTTGATTCCAACCATTCGAGCTTTTTGATGATCTATAAAACATAGAAAAAAATTACATAAGCAACTAGTTCTTAGTAAGCTCGAATAAAGAAACTTAGACTTGTCGAACATAAATGATTAAACCATTAAAACATTGCCCATTTAAAACTAGGCACACTTTTCCTTCTTAATCACAACACACCACAAGGTTAGTAGCTGTATTAATGAACATATCCAACCAATTAAACACGAAATATATAAATATGAATTTTAATACATAATTCTTTAATTTATTACTCAATTGGTCCCTTTTCATTTCATATTCATATACCAACTTTTTCCATTTTATGTTTCCATAATATAGTTCATTTCATATACACATCCATTCGTTAAAACTTTAATCACTGTTGAATCAAATGAAATAACATCAAATACTAAAAAAACTCATATAACCACTTAATTCACTAAACACACCACAACATCATAATTTAGCATATTTATAGACATATGAAACATATAATCGTACCAAGACATTAATATTCACTACCAAATCATAATAATAAAAAAATCATATAATATTCATACTTGTGATATAAATCTTACTTGAAACATGTTGCCTGAATAGTAATGATTAAAGGATGCCATAATGTCTTTCAACCATGGTCTTATTTATTCTCGACTTGAAGCCATAATGTCTTTCAACCATGGTCTTATTCACTTTCCGACATGATGCCATAGTGTCTTTCAACCATGGTCTTATTCATTTTCCAATATGATGCCATAGTGTCTTTCAACTATGGTCTTATTCATTTTCGATAGAATGGTATAGTGTCTTTCAACTATGGTCTTATTCACTTTCAGATATGATGCCATGGCGTCTTTCAACTATGGTCTTATCCATATTCGATAGGATGCCATAGTGTCTTTAACTATGGCCTTATTCACTTTCTGATATGATGCCATAATGTTTTCAACTCTGGTCTTATTCATTTTCGATAAGATGCCATAATGTCTTTCAACTATGGTCTTACTCATCTGAATCATGATACCATAGCATCTTTCAGCTATTGTATTACTCGCTTGATTAATGAGGCCATAGCGTCTTTCAACTATGGTCTTACTCATCTGAATAATGATGAACCTGCTCTTATATATATTTCAGAGGATATACCATTTAGTTCACACATACTTATTTACCATGCCTCACAAATCAATTCTTTATTTTCAATTTCATGTCTTACCTCAATTAATCATGTTAACTATAATATATATAAATAAAAACCTTTATAATTGAATTCAAATCATTATAAACACATTATTTCATCACAAAAATTCATCTATGTAGTTTTCATTTTCAAGCATAATCTTTAACTTAATTAACATTTCAACTAAATCCATTTCATTGCTTACAATTTATTAAGCAAACGAACTCAATCAAAACATACATATATATATATTAAAACACAAAAAAAATTAAATTAAAATAAATTAATTTACGAACTTATGTGTACCAAAACGATGCCCTAACGTGATCCAACGACTAATCCGCTATTTTAACTTTTTTTTGCGATTAATGTCCATTTGAGTCATTTCTTGATCTAAATAAATATTTTTATTCAATTAATCATGTTCTAGCATTTAAAATAATCAATTTAACTTACAAACCTTAATAATGAAAAATTACGAAATTACCTCACACCTTTTATGCAATTTAGTCCCTATACTCAAACTTGCAATTTCACCATTTTTAACCATAAATTATGCTAGCTGGTTTTACCTAATCTTATAACAACCCATATTTATCTATAATTTACAACACTTTCCTTGAATTTTACTATTTTCATAAATAGGTCCCTAAATATTAAAATCATCAAAAATTACTTAATAAAATATATTTATTTAACAGCCAAACTTAACAATCTACCATAAACTTCATAAATATATCAAATTCATCCATTGCATAATTTATAACATTTAACAGTTTTACAATTTGACCCGCAAGTTAACTAGATTAAGCTATTATGAGCTCAAAAACATAAAAATCATTAAACACGGGATCAAAATCACATACCATGCATCAAGAATCAAGTTGGCCGAATGCTTTTCGCCACCTACCCATGGCTATTCGGTTATGAAAAGAAAGAATGAAGAAGATGATCACTTTTGAATTAGGTTTATTTTAGTTTTGATTATTTAATTACTAATGTAAGTTTTAAAATTCATGAAATTTACCATGCAACCTATCCATGAATATCCACTAACTTTAAATATGATATAATTACCATTCAAGCCTATTAATTCACCTTGTCATAGCTATTTGATCCATTTAATTAATAGAATTCAACTTTTATAGCTTTTACAATTTAGTCCCTTTCAATTAATTAACTATCTAAACATTAAATTTCTTAACCAATTTTTAATATGACCCTAATAACTCTCCGTAAATATTTTATTTTATTACGTGCTCTATTTATAGAAATTAGGACTCATTACCTCATTTTCTAAAACCACTTGACTTTAAAGATTTACCACTTGAACCTAATTATTCGTTCAAATAATATAAATTATCAAATCAAAATTTATAATAATATTATATTTGAATATTAAATATTAAATAATAATATTTACGGACTCGCTCATTAGATTTGTGACCTCGAAAGCACTATTTTTGACACCATTGAAAAACAAGTTGTTATAACTCTCCTCCCTTAAAAAATTTCATCCTCAAAATTTCTTAGCTGAAATAAGTTTGGTTACTGAATTTTAAAAGACCCTTCTCTTTTCCAAATCAAATCTGTCCCCACTACCTGTTTTCGTTTGATTCTGACCAATATGATGGGTTTTACGTTTCTGTCCATGAAAAGCTTCAAACGGTATCATTTTAATACCGGATTGATAGCTGCCATTATAAATGAAATTAACCAACGGTAAAAATTTTCCTAATCACCCTTAAACTTAATGATGTAATACTGTATTATGTCTTCTATAATCTAAATTTCTCATTTTGACTGTCCATCTGATTGCCTATGACTTCATGAAATTTTATACTTGAATCTAGAGATAAACTCAAATACATACAACTCAACTAGCTCTTGAAGTGAATAATCCATTCTGACTAGAACAAATGAGTCGATTTTATCAACTTGATAGTAACAATTCAAATCAATTCTTTCTTTCTCATCGTCAAAGATAATTCAGATACAAAATCTACCGTGATTCGCTCTCAATTCTATTTAGAAATCTTAACCGCTCGTAATAATTCATACAAAACTTGATATTTAGCTTTGAACAGTTGACATATTGGACATCTTAGTACAAACTCAGAAATTTCACATTTTCTTCTTGGCCACTAGCAATTCTATCTCAAGTCACTACACATTTTGTTGTTACATGCTTGAATCAAATAGACACTGCTATAAGCCTATTGTAAGATGTCCCGTAAAATCTCATAATTGTTTAGCACACACACAATCCCTACTAGAATTAATAACATGATCATTCTAGATATATTCTTGTTTAGCTAACAATTTCATATCTTTTCTTTACATCTCAGACTTCCCTTGAAGAATTAAAAATTTAATTATTGAGTCTAAAATAATCAAACTAATATAATTCGAGATCATCTGAGTGAAACATTACTATAATTAATGAATTCTTCTCTGGCTTAAGTTGAAGTAGTTACCTGACTTGACTAAACAAATTTTGATGTTTTCATGTAATAACTTAATCATCAACAATGAAATTTTTGAGAAATTCTTGATAAATCGTCTATAATAAAGATTTCCAAATGTTGAGCATGCTATGAATAAATTTTATAATAGATCAGTACATCCTCAATACAAAATATCAATGAATCCGTCGAACTGTAACTAGAAAGAAACCAGATTCACCAAACCTTAAATGCTACAGGGCATTATTTAATACAAAAGACATAACTAGAAACTCCTAGTGCTCATAACGGATTTTGAATGTTGTTTCTGGTACATTTACATCTATAACTCACCATTGATAGTAACCAGATCGGTAATCTATCTTCAGAACACTGTAGCATTTTTCAGTTGATCAAATAAGTCTTCAATACAAAGTAACGAGTATTTATCCTCTATCATAACTTTATTAACTACTAGCAATCTATATACAAACTTATCGACCCATATTCATTTTCCATAGTACAGTACAAGTGTATCCCAAAATGATACACTCAATCGAATATAACCTCTATCAATTTATCCTTGCAACTGAACTTTTAATTCTTTTAATTCATTTGAAGACATTCTGTATAGCACAATTGAGATTTGAATAGTCCCTAGTGTTAATTTTGTGACAACTCAATGTATCACTTTGGTAGTAAACTCAATAACCTTGCAAGAAGAACATATGTAATTTGCAAATGGTCGATAACTGATAAACTTTCGTTTCAGGTACTCCTATTTTGTCTGCGAGAATCTTGCTGCAACAATGGGTTATTAAAATTTTGCTATTGCATCGGGGGTATGGCTACATTGTTCCCTGGTAGAGCAATATTTCTTTATTCTTGAAGTCTACTCCGAACAGTCCTTTCAATTTTTGGATCAAAACCGGTAAGAAAATTCGATTTGTTTCGGGTCATAAAACACCTAAATTGGAGTTAAAGAATTAGCAACAAAGAAAAACCAGTTAGTGACTATTAAATATTATAAACGAAAAATAAAGTGCAAAAACACACAAAAACAAAAATAAATATCAAACAAATGCCATCCCCAGTAACGGCGCTAAAAACTTGATCGGCTGTTTAACGTCACAGCAATAATGTGGAAGCGTACACTGTCGATGCAAGTATAGTAGACTGATGTGAGTTTGTCGGATATCAATCGCACAGGGATGGTAGTCTTTTGTCTATTAATGTCAGTACAACAACTAGATTGAAACGAGATAAATTGTGAGAATAGTTGTCGATGCAATAACTTGAAAAAATAAAATAAAATAAAATATGATAATGATAAACTAGGACCCCAAACATGAATCTTCATCAGAATACTAAGTGCTCACAAGGTGCAATAAGATAGGTGATTGTCGAAGCAATAAAGTTTAATGTATATCTTACTTAGCATCACTCCTCTATTTAATCTAAGACTTAAACATGCTTACTAATCTCACCTTCCGATGATGGCAATACGGCACTATTAAGAACAAGTGGACTAAATTCCTCTAATCATTACTCAACTTCCATTGTAATGCTTGTTGGCTCAAACTGTCACTGCACTTTCCAGTGTCAGTGACTGTAATAACACTTCTGTGTTAAAAAACATTCAAACCCCAATATTAAACAATAAAAGAAAGATTGAATAAGATAAAATTTAATCAAAACTTCATGCGTACTTCCATACAAACAGAAAATAGAGAATAATCACCAGCATTCATAAAGAAATAAGAAAGAATCGAATGGAGAATACTATTCCTAGACAACTCGATTGAATCTCTCTATTCCTTCTTGTCTCGCACTTAGGTATTCTCGTCAAAAGCTAGTTTGCATCTGGTTTTCACGTTGGCTCACTCGTGAGAGGCTTAAGCTGCCATGGCCGAAAGCTTCAAGATCAGATGATGAAAATGATGATCTGAAAAAATGAAAGCTCTATTTTTCTTCTCACGTCCACCTTTTATGTCCTCCTCCAACAGTATAGGTGTCCTTTCCTCAAAATTATTTTTTCCTTGTATGTACTAGTTGGTTATACCAGACTGGACAGCTCAAGTAATATTAATTTTTAACCGGACAGCTGTCAGGTGCAGCGACAATTCCAGATGCAATTCAAAATTCACTTATGCAGCAACATTAATGCAAAAAGATAGAAAAATTAAGGATAAAATAGGCTAGGATTCACTGAGTTATAAAATGCAATTTACTAAACTGAAAATGCTAAAATGTATGCTAAGGATAACTAAATGGGAACAATTTAACCAATAAGTAAAGGAGAAAACCTATGTTCTTTCTAGTGCTATCACCCTTCAAAACTTGAGTTTTTACTTGTCCTCAAGTAAAATAGAAACTAGCAAGGCTATAAAAATTTTACAAAGGCAAATGATCATTCTAGCAACTTGAACCTTCTAAATTCCCAATGGATGAATCACATTCAGATGAAAGAATATTGCATCGGCAATTCATAAGCATGAATGAATAAGGTTGCAACTTCATCAATGCTAGCATCATGCTTCAAACCCTAAGTTCTATCTACCATTACAACATTTATTGTACAATACTAAGTATTTATATATTATAAATATATATACATTTTTTTTGGAATAAGGGATATCGTTGCATTACTATACCCTTGTTCTTAAGAAGTAACGATGGGGTGCAACAAACCCCCAGGGAGTACGTAATTGCACCGACACACACTCTGCAGCGACAACTTGCGGCCAGATTGATTTTTCTAACGCTTGTATTGGAATGTTCCCTTTTTAACTTTTCATACTACACCCACTTTGGAGTGTCTCTAATTTATAACTATATATACATATATAAGCAGCTGTAAAAAGCAGATACATTCAAGATTTAAGGAATGATAGCAGTCATCCACTACTAATGCAACCTAATCCATTCATCAAAGAATTGAAGCTACAAACTTCTATCAAATTTATCCAACTCATTCATTGATAATTCACATGATTCAAGAATTAAGCATCGAATGTAACATAAATTTTTGAACAATTTTCATTAACTATAATTAAACCTTGCATGCTTCATTACCGAAAGAAAAAATTTGAAATGGGGTGCATTTCCAAGCTCCATGTTCATTCCCCCAAACTTAAAGTTTGCATTGTCCCCAATGCACTAACATGAAAATGTAATGACAATAAAAAAAATGTAATGACAATGTATACTTATCCAAATAAAACTTACAGCTACATATAATGCATGGATACTACAACTAAATCCAAATAAAACTTACAGCTACATGTAATGCATGGATACTACAACTAAAGCTAAAAATAAACTAACTCAGTTATCCACAGTCGTCGATGTGGTTGCATGATGTTTCTTTCTCCTCCTTTTCTTCTCATCCTTCTTTTATTTTTTTATCCTTGGAGCGCTTCTTTTTCTTTTCTTTGGGATTTGCACAGTCTTGGAATTGCCCCTCAGTTCTCGGCCTTCCCCGGGCATTGTCGACTACTTCCTATATAGGAGAGGCCACCTGGAGTGGTCTAAGGTAGACACTATTCCCAATGAATTGCATTGCTCCTCACTTGTTACCTCAGCAACTTCCGCCGATCTCGCTCCAGCTCACTCCAAATTATCAATATTTGCATGCACAGACTTGAGTGCGGTGACAGTCTTCTCAACAAAATCTTCTTCTTCTTTTTCTTTCTCATTTTTAGCAACTTCTTCTTCTTCAGCAACAACTTCCTCTTCTACAGCAGCAACTTCCTTCTCAACAACAATATCCTCTTGATCAACAAAAATACCATTATCGAATAACCTATCAATCTTTTGCAGGCATTCTTCAATGTCCCTCGATTCCTCTTCTCCCTCATTATTCGAAGCCTGCACAATAGGTGGGGATGCCACCGATCTGTCTCGATCTTCTAAGTCATCATCTGAGGAAGAGAGGTCATAATTTTGAATGATTAGCGGAAACACTGGGAATTTCTGTAGTGGGGATGGGCTCAATTGGCCTAATATGGCTACAATAGAACTTTTCCAGGCTCTGGTATAAGCATAAAAAAAATTCAAGAATTTCTCCATATCTTCTACTTTAGCGACAAGCCTGATCTGCCTATTGTTGATGGAATTTACCATTTTTTCGACATCCTTTAGTTTGTGCCATAATGATGTCTTTGCATTTAGGTTTGTTCCTTTATTATCGGCTTGGGGTTTGCCCTTTCTTGTCTTACTGGTTTCTGCCTCCTTCAGTATCGGCGTGTCCTTGCCACGAGTCATTCTTTCTACAGAGGATTTATTGATTGGGCCCTTATTTTCCAAGACTTCCTCACCAGCACGGGGCACGATTCCTCTTTGCTGGTACAATAACATCACCAATAATGGAAAAACCAAGATCCTAGTCTGCCTGGCGACGCAGTCAGCAATTTATTGGTGAAGTACTGTGCCTACATAAATTTTTCTACCCTTGACGATAGAATGTATCAGACACATTTTGACGAAGGTCACTATGGTACTGTGAGTAGAGGGCTTTAGTCTGCAGTTAACAAAATGAAACCAATTTTTCCCTTGTAGCATCAAGAACTTACGGTGCATCGTATAATTCTTTTGATGGGAACCCATCCGCACTGCTCCCTAGACACACAAGTCTCTCACCAACAGGTCTAGTTTTTCATCTGTGATGTCATCAACGAACTCAGAGTGTTGGTCAACATCGACCTTGGTGTTGTACAGCTCGTTGATTTTTTTAGCATCCCATGGTATTAAACCTTCTCGAACAAAAATAAAATCTAACTCATGATCGTAGAGATTAGCATAAATGTAATAGCCCGAATTTGGCCTAGTCGGAATAGTGGTTTTGGGACCACAAATTCAATGAGGAAAAATTAATTTTTATAATATTTTTTTGGTCTACAATTTCATGGAATGATTTCGTGAAAATTTCGTCCAAAAATTTCGATGTTTGGGCACTCAATTTAGTCAAAAGGACTAAATTGTAAAAAGTGCAAAAATTGAGTTTTACAAGTTAAAGGTGTCAAATTATTATGAAATTTTAAATTGGAGGTCCTTAAATAGTAATTAGACCATTGGTTAAATTGTGGACAAAAATGGACATGAGATAAGTGAAATAGGATATTTTTAAGTTAGAGGTATTTTGATAATTTGTTAATTAAATGGACAAAAAGACAAAATAAAAGCCAAAAACCCTTGTCCATCTTCTATCTTGGCTGAATATAGCAAGGGGGAAGCCATGTTTAGGGTTTTCAAGCTTCCAAGCTCAATAGTAAGCCTGTCTTTGAACCGTTTTTAATGCTCTTTACGTTTTTGAAGTCCTCGTAACACGATCTCTCTATTTCTACCATTTATTTGAGCTAGGTTTGAGATTTGAAAATTTACCCATATGTGAAATGCATGTGTTTTGATGTTTAATGGTAGAATATGAATGTTTGGTGTGTAGTAAACAATTTTTACTAAGTGATTTTTGGTGAAATTATCTAAAAGAACTAGTTTGTAAAAGTTATAAAAATGTGTGTAAATGTGTGATTAAGTGAGAATTGTGGATTTCTAGAAATAAAATGGTTTAGCTAGGCCAAAAATTCAAGGAAATTGAATAAAAATTATTTTACGGGCCTAAGGGCAAAATCAAAATTTTATGAAACTTTAGGGTAAAATGTAATTTTAAAAAGTATGATTTTGAACTAAATTGAATAATGTGAGTGTTAAATAAGTTAAATATGTTATTATAAATCAAGAAAGACGAGAAATTGACTTTGATCAGTGAAAAGTAAAATTATGGAATAGTACATTTAGCAACAAAACAGTTTAGACAACAACAGTTGTGTGACTTTGAAAAATGACCAAAAATGCTGATTTTTGAATTGAAGGCTGAATAATATATGAAATTAAATTTGAATGAGTCTATTTTCACATAAAAGATACAGATCAAGCAAAAGAGTTTTATATTGTGAGATGTTTGAATTTTAGTGATACAGGGCCAAAATGATTTCGAAATCCCCTGTTCTGACTTTGGAAAATCATGAAAAATTTTTAAAAATTAATTATGGGCTAAAATTTATAGGTTTAGAATCCTAAGTGAGTATATTTTCAAAAGAAACAAACGAGAACATTATCAAAATTCTGTAAAATGAGATAATTAATTTTTAGTGAAGAGGGGTCAGAACTATCAAGCAGTGAAATAGTCAGAACTTTAAAGAATAAACTGTACTTATTGGATAAGCCAAAAATTCTTAAAATTTCATGGTAAGAAGATATGTGATTCTAGTTTTGGGGAAAATTAACGGATATTAATTTGGAGCTCTGTAGCTCGAGATATAAATAAATTAGTGATTCTGACTCAGATAGACAACTTGAATTTACATACAGGAAAATAGTGAAAGTATGGATAATGTTTTTTAAGTGTGTTATACACATTAAGGATGTCGAATGGAGAGGAGGAGGAGGAAAATTTGAAAAATATATGAATGGTTCATGTATAATTGGTCATATGCTTGATTATAATTGATACATGATGAAATAGGAATGATGCTTATATTTGTGCATTATTGGTCATGGTTTAAGCTCATGTGGAAAAATAAAGTATCATAGTATGTATGTATGGTATATTTGGTATATGATTTGGCATGAAGTAATGTCATGAATGGTTTATGAATTAACACATGTCGGTAAGTTTACGGTAAATAAATGCAATATTTCAATAATTATTGTTAATGCTGTTATTTTCTAGTAATTATGTACTTATTTTATGAAATTATTTAATTTTGACTCAAGTATGAGATGATAAAGAATCAGTGTTAAAAAGTCTCATTGAAACATTAGGAATGTATCGGATACAAATGTCATGACATTAAGGGAATGAGATCCCATGTAAGACCTGTCTGGGACATGGCATTGCCATTATTGAGGTTATGAGAGGTCCCACGTAAGACCATGTCTGGGACATGGCGTTGGCATCGAGATGAGAGGTCCCCCGTAAGACCATGTCTAGGATATGACATGGGCACCGATATGATAACTCCCATGTAAGACCATATCTGAGATATGGCATTGGCAGTACTAGAAACATCCCATGTAAGACCATGTTTGGGACATGACTTTGGTATGTTATTATCAGACAGGAGACCCGAGTATCCTTAGTATTCCAAGTGGTTCAACGGGCTAGTAAATAGACTCTGTTACATGAAAGTTCAGGTAAAAGCATAATAAATAGATTCAAGTGAGTTATAAGGGTTAAGAATATCTCATTTATCAGTTAAGAAAGAAATTTCAACAAGGGATGAGTAAGTTATAATCATGAGTTATTTAAGTAAGCAAGTGAGTAAAGAAGTAAGAGAGTAAATAAAGAAGAAATTAAAGATCATGATACTTGGTGATAATTTATGAGTATACTTATTTATGATAAATGTGGTGCTCATCCATGCTTATAATGTTTATGCTATATGTTTATTTGGCTAACATGTTTGGTGTACATGCTTAGGCTTTGGCCAAGTTGTGGCTGAATTATGCCACGTTAAACTTATAAGTTATGCATTGTATTGATATGTTTATGTTTTGTGTAATATGCATAGGAACGGGTGTGGAAAGGTAATGAAATAGTAAGTTCATACTTGAAGGGTAAAATGACGAAAAAGGTGATGATGAGTTGAATTGATGTTGTTATTTAAGCTAGAGTGATATTTTCATTGCAAAATTGAGAATTTCAGAAATGTGTTAATGAATGATATAATCAATATACGTTGAGTTAAATGGTAAATACGTATTAGTATTGAACTTAATGACATTGAATTGTACGTGAATTAAATGTAAATTGCTAGTGATATGATTTAAATTGTGAGCATGAGAAATTGCGAATTGAATGAAATGGAAATGAAGCATTGAATTGCATGAGTATGTATCTGGCCTCGTAGGCCCTATTTATTATGATTATAATATTTTGAGGATATATTGTGAAGAGTTATAAAAGCATGTTAATAATTTTGAAAGTTTTAATTTAGATGAAATTTTATAACTCGGTTAAATACGTTTACAAGTGTATATGTTCTGGTAATGCCTCGTACCCTATTTCAGTGTTGAATACGGGTAAGGGGTATTACAATAAAACTCACGTACCAATGAAGGCAAGTAGCTTCCAGGATGGGAGCAAAAAGTTTCTCACTTTACCTTCGAGATGGTCTTGTGGACTTGTTTACCCAAGCCTTATTGTGGCGAAAGGGAAATGCCCTATTCGGGATGGAAGTTTCACTTCAACATGTTGTCGTGAATTTGTTCCTTTGTTGCTTTATTCAAAAAGATTACTTGCTCCTTTGTCTGTACTGGCTTGGGGATTCCGATTCATGGACTGTGGTCGCAGAGGACACATGGTCTCTAGCAGATTTGGTGGCTTTCTTGACCGAGCCTATTGTTTTTTCCATCTTTTTGTTGAGGGAAAACGATTTAAAATTAAAAAGATATGATCTTCAGAAGAGAAAAGAAATAAAAATGGTTGCTTGAATGCATGACAGTCGGTACAGTGGGAGAGGATTTATAGTTAGTGAAAGAGGAAAATTGAGAGGCGTGTTGTTTTGTGGAGTGATATAAGGTTGGCAAGAATAGTTATGTCCAATAGAAATTGTGCCCGCTCAGAAGGATCAAACGGCTGAGTGTTTTTTGATCCAAAAGGTGGAGTATGAATTTCCCTAAATTTTGATGAGATATAAATGGTAGTACAGACTTATGGAATGCGCCGACAGCAAAATTTTAATGCGTCGACAAAGGTACCTATTTTATTCTAAAAAAAAGGAAAACAAACTTTAACAAATAATAAATAAAATAAACTAAAATCAAGGAGTGCTAATTAAAAAGTAAACTTTTCGACCAATTTAATGGTCTTTGCCTACTTTTGATCACTGTTGCCAAAATAGTGTTTTAGCCTTATTCCATTTACTTTGAACTGGTGTCCATCATGTAAATCTCGAATTGTGACTGCACTATGAGGAAATACGTCGACAAATTTAAAAGGTCCAGACCAACGTGAACGCAATTTATCTGGGTGGAATTTGAGTCGAGAATTGAATAACAAAACCTATTGACCAGCGATAAATTGTCACTGCAAAATAATCATGTCATGCCATTGTTTGGTCTTTTCCTTGTAAATTGTAGCATTTTCATAACCATTTCTCCTAATCTCCTCTAGTTCAGTGATATCCAACAGTATTTTCTTTTCAGCTGCTTGATAGTCCATGTTCACTTGCTTAATTTCCCACATTGCTTTGTGTTCCAGTTCAACTGACAAGTGACATGCTTTCCTAAAAGCCAATTAATATGGCGACATCCCTAATGGAGTTTTATATGCTATCCGCAATGCCCATAAAGCGTCATCCAATCGAAAAGACCAATCTTTCCATGAAGGTTTTACAACCTTCTCAAGAATGTTTTTAATTTATCGGTTCGATACTTCGGCTTGTCCATTGGTTTGCGGTTGATAAGTAGTATTCATTCTATGATTAACTCCATATCTCTTCAGTGCAGTTACCACTTGGTTGCAATGAAAGTGTGTACCCTGATCACTAATCAATTTTGGTGTACCAAAGCGGGTGAGTATATGCTTATAATAACACTTTCTTTGCATCATCCTTTGGGATTGCAACAGCTTCCACCCACTTTGAGACGTAGTCAACAACTAGTAATATATAAATATTTCCAAATGAGCTCAGAAACGGTCCCATGAAATCCATACCATAAACATCGAATAATTTAACCTCTATAATTGGCTGCTACAACATTTCATTGTGTCGAGATATAGAACCGGTGCATTGACACCTATCGCATTGATTCACAAAATTGTGGGCGTCTTTGAATAATGTCGACCAGTAGAATCTTAATTGGAGAACTTTAGCCGTAGTTCTCATACCACCGAAATGAACTCCATAAGGAGTATCATGACAATGCTTCAGGATTGAAAGCATCTCCTCTTCCGGAACACAACGTCGAATGATGCTATCATTGTATACCTTGAATAAATACGACTCATTCCAACGATGCTTCACTACTTCACTAAGAAATCTTTCTTTTACATGGCCCGTGATACCCAATGAGAGTTTTCCACATACAAGATAATTAACAAAATCTGCATACCAAGGAGTTGTATCTACATCAAATAACTTCTCATCTGGGAATGCATCGACAATTTGAAGTATGTTTCCATCTTTGCTACCAACTTCAAATCGAGATAGATGGTCTACAACTTGATTCTATAAACCCTTACAGTCTTTTATCTTGATGTTAAATTCTTGTAACAGTAATATCCAGCGTATCAGTCTGGGTTTGGCATCATTTTTCATAAAGAGATATCTTAATGATGAATGATTAGTGAATACAATAACCTTTGCGCCAACAAGATAGGAATGAAACTTGTCGAAAGCAAAGACTACAACCAGCAGTTCTTTCTCTATAGTTGTATAATTGAGCTGAGCCTCTGTAAGATTTTTGCAAGCATAATAGATGGCATGAAATATTTTTCGTCACTTGCATCGCATATAACTTCAAAAGGTTGATACCAATCTGGTGCAATGACAATAGGTGCATTCACTAGCTTCTTTTTTAACTAAATAAAGGCATCCAGACATGCATCGTCAAAGAAGAATTTTTGATTCTGTTCCAGCAATGAGCATAAGGGCATTGCAATTTTTGAAAAATCTCTAATAAACCTTCTGTAAAACCCCGCATGTCAAAGAAAACTGCAAATACCTTTCACGTTTGTTGGTGGAGGTAATTTCTCAATAATTTCTACCATAGCTTTGTCTACTTGAATGCCTTGACAAGAGATGCGATGTGCTAACACAATGCCTTCAGTTGCCATGAAATGACATTTTTCCCAATTTAGGACAAGATGTGTGTCCTCACATCTCCTCAGTACTTTATCCAAATTATCAGCGCAATGATCAAATCATTCCCACAGACTGAGAAATCATCAATAACAACTCTAAAGAGTCTTCAATCATATCTGAGAATATTGCAATCATGCACCTTTGAAATGTGGCTAGTGCGTTGTGAAGACCGAAATGCATACGACGAAAAGTGAAAGTACCAAAAGGACAGGTGAAAGTTGTTTTTTCCTGAACTCCGATACAATAGAAATTTTATTGTACCCAGAATAGCCATTTAGAAAGCAATAATAGACCTTTCCAGCAAGCCGATCCATCATTTGGTCGATGAAAGGAAGCGGGAAGTGATCCTTTGAAACAACCCATTTTTAGTAAAATCAGAATAATGGTTTTGGGACCATAAATTTGAAGTCAAGAAATTTATTTTATTATTATTTTATGGTCTACAGCTTGATATTATTATCGTATAAAAATTTCGTTAAGAAATTTTACCATTTACATGCTCAATTTGATAAAAAGGACTAAATCACGTAAAGTGCAAAAGTTGTGTTCAAATAGCTAAAGGTATCTAATAGCGATAGAAATTTAAAGTAGAGGTCCTTATATGGTAACTAGACCATTAAATGTGATAGTGGACGTCCATGGCTTGGCATTAGTGTAATTTTTAAAGTTAATTAAGGTTAATTTTGTAAATAAGTAATAAATGATAAAATAAATAAACCAAATTTGTTATCATCTTTATCCATCTTTTTTTTCAACCTAATATTGAAGGAAGAAGGCCATTTTTGCTCTTTAGGGTTCGGGAAGCTTGTTTCCATCAATTAGGTATGTGTTTTGTCCTGTTTTTGATAATTTCTACGTTCCTGGGATCGTTGTAGCTTAACCAAGTTAGCCGAGTGACTAATTTATGAAACTGTTAAAGTATTTGAGTTTTTCCATTAATGAACATGTTAGTGTTTTAAAGTTTAATGGTAGAAAATGAATGGTTGTTGTTAGATAAACAACTTTTGTAAACGAATTTTTGATGAAATTATCAATAAAGGTTTAAAGTGAAAAATATGATAAATTGTGTGGTAAAATTGTGAATTTGTAAAAAATGTGTGTTGTTATAAGCATGTATATAATTTGGGTATGATGGGTTGTAATGAAATTGTGAAAATTTTCATTTTTCTGAGATAAGGACTAAATTGAATTAGATGTATGTTATTTGCATTATCATCATATGTGAATACTGGTCGCATATCCGACGACGTACGGTGATTATTGAGCCCTGGTTGAACCTAAGGAATTCGTAGCATACAAAGGACTTGTCATTATGGTTATCGATTTCAGCTCTTATGAGCTTACTGATGCTCAGCTCGTATGAGGTTACCGTTATTCAGCTTAGACGAGCTTACCGTTATCTAGCTCGGAGGAGCTTACCTTTATTCAGCTCAGAGGAGCTTACCGTTCACAGCTTACCGTTCACAGCTCGTATGAGCATACATGTACATGAATTGATAGATTACAGTTCAGCACACCTCGTGTGTGCTACCCGCGTATCCAACGATATTCTAAATGGTTCAACGGGTACTGTCCTGTACGAGATTACATGGGTTCAATATGAACTACTACAAGTTTTTACATGAGATATATGAAAATGATTTGTTCATGATATATGGATACGTGATATGGAAATTATATGTACATGGAAGTTTGATTATTGTTGAGCTCATATATGTTTCTTGATATTTATATGAATTACATGACTAACATGGTTGATGAGGATATGTGTTTAGGCTTTTGATCAAATTGAGTTTGGATATGCTTTGTATGTTTACTTTAATTGTGACTTAATGGTAAGTTAAATTCTATGTTATACGAACTTACTAAGCTTAAATGCTTACTCTGTGTTATTTTTTTGTGTTTTTAGTGATTCAGATGCTCGTTTGAGTTGGAAGCTTGTCGGAGCTATATCACACTATCCATCGGCTGTTTCGGTACTTTCGTTTATTTAATTTCGGTTATAATGGAATGTATAAGTTAGTTTGGCTAATGTTGACATATAAGTGTTTTGTTGAGTTAGCCACTTATTTGGCTTGTGTTTGGTATATTTTGATGTGTATATATATGTGACATTATCATATTTGATGTGTGTTTCATATGGTAGAATGATGGAAAGTGAATTGTGGTTTGAATATGCATATAAGATATGTTATATACCTTGGTGTGATTTAGTGCTTTGTTATGGAAAACTTATAGGTATAGTGATGTTAGTTATAACAGTATATTTGGTACCACTTGGAAATATTGGTATGTTTTGGTAAGTAAGTTAAGTGACATGAAATGATGCAAAATGATTTACCTTGTGAATTGGTAATTTGGGTACCAAATGGGTGAGCTTGATAAGTGACCTACATGATAGGTTTTGGTACAATTATCCATATATGTATTTGGTCATTTAGGTAAATTTGGATACATGGTCGACATGTTTATAAGTTGTAATTTGAGGTGTCTAAGGGCATATTGGTTGTATGTGATGATAGTACATGTTTAAAGCTTGTTTATACTTGTTTTGGATGCTTGATTTTAGTTAACATATATGTACATTTTTGGAAGCAGATTGATGTCATTTTTGGGTGAGAAATATGACTTGAAAATGGCCTATTTTCGTCCATACGGGTAGAGACACGGGTGTGTGTTTGTGCCGTGTGTGACATACGGCCAGGTGACACGGTCGTGTGTCCCCTGTATCTTTTAAAGAGTGCAAGTCAGTATGGTCACACGACTTAGCACATGGCTGTGCGGGTTGGCTGTGTGACCCAAGTCAGTGAGTTACACGGGCACGAACATGGGCTGGGACACGGCCGTGTGTCCATTTTTTGAATGCCCACACGGCCTGGCCACACGGTCTTGTGACCCCTACAGTGTTAAAAATTTTATAAGTTTTCGAAACAGGTTTTGAATTTTTGATTTAGTCCCGATTTGTTTCTAAGGTGTATTTTGGGCCTCGAGGGATCGTATTAGGGACAATATGCGTAATTATGATTGCTTTCTGACATGAATGCTATATGTTATGAAATGCTTGAATTTTCTATTCATTTAAATTGTAAACTTTTGTAATACTCTGTAACCCTATTTTGGCGACAGATTCGTGTTAGGGGTGTTACATTTATTGGCATCAAAGCTACGGGTTAGTTGATTCTCGGACTAGCATAGCGTATACGAGTCTAGCTATACATGCCATGATATAACTTGTGATAGGGTGATATCTCTTGTTTGTTTTAAAAAATGTTGTCATAGATCAATGGCATCCAACCGGGCTGATTCTGATGAAGTAGAGAATAACGCTTGAGCCTCCGTTCACGGAGTAGCTTCGAGTGGTAAGAGGCCCATATCTGAGGGCCGGGGAGGAAAGGCTAAGGAAACAGATGATGAATGATTGGTTCACCGAGTTCGTATGGACGAACCTGGCTGCTCGACAACCTCCACCCCTTACTGTTCCCCAATCAGTTCCCTTTATTCCTCAAGGTACAGAACCTATCCGAGTTAGTAAGCCTCCTGCTGATAAGATCCGTAAGTACGGGGCTGAAGAATTCTGAGCTATAGTTGAGGATGATCTCGAGAGAGGTGAGTTCTGGTTAGAAAATACCATCAGAGTACTTGAGGAATTATCTTGTTCACTTGCTAAATGTCTTAAGTGTGCGGTATCTCTATTAAAAGATTTGGCTTATCAGTGGTGGAATACGTTAATTTCTGTTGTACCGAGAGATCGGGTCACTTGGGAGTTCTTTCAAACTGAGTTCTGAAAGAAATATATTAGTCAGACATTTATCTATCAGAAACGTAAAGAATTTCTGAAGCTTAAACAGGTTCGTATGACGGTGTCTGAATATGAATGAGAATTTGTTCGATTGAGCAAATATGCTTGAGAGTGTATTCTGACTGAGACTGCAATGCGTAAGCGGTTTGAAGATGGATTAAACGAGGATATAAAGGTTTTAGTTGGGATTTTTGAGTTGAAAGAGTTTGTTGTACTAGTTGATCAGGCACATAATGCTGAAGAGCTGAGCAAAGAGAGAAGACACGCTGAATTTGAGGCTTGAGATTCGAGAAAGAGATTGATAGAGAAGTTGCATCAGTCAGTATCTAAGAAATTTAAAAAACATCACTACCGTTCTACTACTTTTGAGGGATACTCCAGTAGAGACAGAGGTACCTAACGCTCTAGTTTTAAACCCCAGGCTACATCTGTAGCTAGTGTGGGTAGTGTTAGAAACACCAGACCTGAGTGCAAGCACTCTAACCGGCCACATTTTGGTGAGTACGAATGAAGAGCGGAGGGTGTTTCTGATGTGGTTCCTTTGACCACTATCATAGGGATTGCCCTGAGAAATCCTAGGAAGATAATATTCAAATGTCGAGGTCAAGCAACACAATTACGAGAGGTAGGCCACCTCGTAATCCTGGAAATGTGAGTGGCAGCCGTGGTGTGACAAAAAACTCTACTGCAAGATCCAGGACTCGAGCACCAGCTAAGGCTTATGCTATTTTCGTACACTAATATGCTTCTACGCCAGATGTTATTACCAATACTTTCTCTCTTTATAATATTGATGTAACTGCGTTGATTGATCCCAAAACGACTCATTCATATGTTTGCACGAATTTAGTGTCTACTAAAAAATTACCTATTGAGTCCACTGAATTCGTGGTTAAAGTACCGAACCCCTTAGGTCAGTATGTGCTTGTTGATAAGGTTTGCAAGAACTATCCGTTGATGACCCAAGGTTATAGTTTTCTAGCTAATTTGATGCTATTACTGTTCGATGAATTTGATGTTTTTTTAGGCATGGATTGGCTAACTCTGCATGATGCTGTGGTAAATTGTAGACAAAAGCTTATCATATTAAAATGTCAGAATGGTGAGATGTTTCGTATTGAATCAGATAATTCGAGCGGGTTGCCTATTGTGATATCAGCTATGTCAGCACATAAATATGTGAGCAAGGGTTGTAATGCTTACCTTGCTTATGTCTTGGATACTAAAGTGTCTGAGTCAAAGCTTGAATTAGTGCCAGTAGTTTGCGAGTACCCCGATGTGTTTCTAGAGGAGTTACCTGGATTATTGCTGATCAGATAGGTCGAGTTTGCTATAAAACTTGTACCAGAAACATCACTGATATCGATAGCACCTTTCAGGATGGCTCTTACAGAGTTAAAAGAGTTGAAAGCACAGTAACAATAATTGACAGACAGGGGTGTTGCTCGACCCTGTTTTTTACCTTGAGGTGCATCGGTTCTGTTTGTTAAGAAAAGGGACGGATCGATGAACTTATGCATTCGTCACCTCAACAAAGTTACAATCAAGAACAAATATTCACTGCCTCACATTGGCGATTTGTTTGACCAGTTGAAAGGTGCCACAATGTTCTCAAAGATTGATCTTCGTTCTGGCTATTATCAGCTACAAGTGAAAGATTTAGATGTGCCAAAAACTGCATTTAGAACTAGGTACAGACACTATGAATTTCTTGTGATGCCTTTTGGTTTAACTAACGCACCTGCAGTATTTATGGATTTGATGAACAAAATTTTCAAACCGTATTTAGACAGATTTGTGGTAGTATTTATTGATGATATACTAATATATTTCCAAAACGAGTTTGAACATGCCGAGCACGTGAGAATTATTCTGCAAACTTTGCGAGATAAACAACTGTTTGCTAAATTTAGCAAATGTGAGTTTTGGCTCCGAGAAGTTGGTTTTCTGAGATATATAGTATCGACTGAAGGCATCAGAGTTGATTCAAGTAAAATTTGAGCGGTTGTTGACTGGAAACCGCCAAGAAAAGTACCTGAGGTCAGAATTTTTCTAGGATTAGCTGGTTATTACCGGATATTTATAAAAGGGTTCTCGATGATAGCTACACTGATGACACGGCTACTACAGAAAGATGTGAAGTTTGTATGGTCTGATAAATGTCAGCAAAGTTTTAACCAAATGAAAGCATTGTTGACCGAAGCACCAGTTCTGATTCAGCCTGAATCGGGTAAAGAATTTGTGATTTTTAGTGATGCGTCATTGAAGGTTTAGGCTGTGTTTTGATACAGTAAGGCAAAGTAATAGCTTATGCCTCTAGACAACTAAAGCCGTACGAGAAAAACTAACCGACACATGACTTAGAGTTGGCAAGTATTTTGTTTACGTTAAAACTTTGGCGACACCATTTCTTCAGTGAAAAATGTCACATATTTACCGATCACAAGAGTTTAAAGTATATGATTTCGTAGAAAGATCTAAATCTGAGATAGCATAGATGGCTCGAACTATTGAAAGATTATGAGTTAGTTATTGGTTATCATCCGGGAAAAGCAAACGTAGTTGCGGATGCTCTAGTAGATAGTCTTTGTTTACTTTGCGAGTGATGAATACACGATTGACATTGTCTGATGATGGCTCGATCTTAGTTGAGTTAAAAGCTAAACTGATATTTCTACAACATATTTGCGAAGCTCAGAAATGTGATAATCAATTACAAGCTAAATGAATGGAGTGTGAGTTGACGACGTCTGATTCAGATTTTTGAATAGGGCCAGATGATTGTTTATTATTCAGAGGTAGAGTTTGTGTATTGAAGAATCTAGAGCATATATAGAAAATCTTATACGAAGCTCATAATGGTAGCTTGCCTGTTCATCTGAGGAGCAATAAAATGTACAACGATTTGAGACAAATGTATTGCTGGCCAGGAATGAAACATGAGATTTCTGATTTTGTATCTAGATGTTTGATATGTCAGCAAGTTAAAATTGAACATTAGGTACCTTCAGGACTGTTACAGCCAGTGATGATATCGGAGTGGAAATAAGATAGAATTACTATGGATTTTGTATCGGGTTACCCCTATCTCGGAGAAAGAAAGATACTATCTGGGTTATCGTGGATCATTTGACGAAGTCTGCACATTTTATTTCGGTACGTACAGATTGCTCACTTAACAGATTAGTTGAGTTCTTTCTTTCTGAGATTGTCAGATTACCCAGGGTTCCAATATCCATTATTTTGGATAGAGATTCGAGGTTCACATCGCCATTCTGGAGAAAGTTACAGGAAGCTCTGGGTACGCGGTTGCATTTTAGCACTGCATTTCACCCTTAAACCGATGGTCAGTCTGAGAGAGTAATTTAGATTCTTGAAGATATGCTTCGATGTTGCGTACTAGAGTTTGAAGGCAACTGGGAGAAATATTTTTCGTTGGTCGAATTTGCGTATAATAACAATTTTTAGTCGAGCATAAAGATGGCACCGTATGAAGCTCTATATGGTCGTAAATGCCGAACTCTGTTATACTAGATTGAGCTCAGTGAGAAAAAGATACATGTGGTTGACTTGATTCGCGAAACTGAGGAAAAAGTGAAAGTGATTCGAGATAGCTTAAAAGTAGCTTCAGATCTTCAGAAATCCTATGCAAATCTTAAACGTAAAGATATAGAGTTTCAAGTAGGTGACAGGGTATTTTTGAAAGTTTTACCCTGGAAGAAAGTTTTTCGATTCTGTCATAAAGGAAAGCTGAGTCCGCGATTTATCGAGCCGTATGAGATTATTGAAAGGATCGAATTTGTTGCGTACCGATTAGCTTTACTATCAAAACTTGAAAGAATCCACAATTTCTTTCACTTGTCTATGTTATGACGGGATCGATCTAACCCTTCACATGTTATCTCTCTGACGGATGTCGAGATTCAGCCTGATATGTCATACAGTGAAGAACCGATCAGAATTTTGGCACGAGAGGTGAAAGAGTTGAGAAATAAAAACATAGCTATAGTAAAAGTTCTCTGACAGTGACATGAAATAGAAGTAGCTACTTGGGAACCTGATGAAGCTATGAGAAAACAATATCCGAACCTCTTTTCCGGTAAGATTTTCTAGAACGAAAATCTCTTTAGGCGGAGAGTTGTAACAACCCGTTTTCAGTGAAATCGGAATAGTGGTTTTGAGACCCCAAATTATAAGTCCAAAAATTTATTTTATTATTATTATTTTATGGTTTACATCATAATAGTATTACCATATAAAAATTTCGTTAAGAAATTTTAACATGCTCAATTTGATAAAAAGGACTAAATCGCTTAAAGTGCAAAAGTTGTGTTCTAATAGCTAAAGGTGTCGAATAGCTATAGAACTTTAAAGTGGAGGTTCTTATATGGTAATTAGACCATTAAATGTGATAGTGGACGTACATGGCTTTGCATTAGTGTAATTTTTAAAGTTAATTAAGGCTAATTTTGTAAATAAGTAATAAATGATAAAATAAATAAAACCAAATTTGCTATCATCTTTATCCATCTTTTTTTCCAACCTAATATTGAAGGAAGAAAGTAATTTTTTCTTTTTAGGATTCGGCAAGCTTGTTTCCATCAATTAGGTACATGTTTTGCCTCGTTTTTAATAATTTCTATAAATTATTGTAGCTTAATCTAGCTAGGTCGTGGACTAATTTGTGAAACTATTAAAGTATTTGAGTTTTTTCATTGATGAACATGTTAGGGTTTTGAAGTTTAATGGTATAAAATGAATGGTTGTTGTTAGATAAACAACTTTTGTAAATGAATTTTTGATGAAATTATCAATTAAGGATTATATTAAAAATGTGATAGATTGTGTGGTAAAATTGTGAATTTGTGAAAAATGTGGCCTGTTATAAGCATGTATATGATTCGGCTATGATGGGTTGTAATGAAATTGTGCAAATTTCCATTTTTATGAGATAAGGACTAAATTGTAAAGAATTAAAAGTATAGGGAAAAATGGTAAATTTACCAAAAATCTGTGTTGGACTAAATTGAATGATAATTATACTAAAATGAGTTAAATTCATTCGTATAGATCCTGTCAAACCTCGCTCGGAGTTAGATCGAGACAAAGAGAAAATATTAGATTAGTCGCCTTCGTATCTACATACACTCGTCGAGGTAAGTTCATGTAATTAAATTGTGTAATTATATGCTTAGATTGAATTATATGTATGTTATTTTCATTATTATCATATATAAATGCCGATTTCATATCCGACGACGTACGACAATTACCGAGCCCCATTTGAACCTTAGGAATTTGTAGGATATAAATGACATGTCATTAGGGTTACCTATTTTGGCTCTTATGAGCTTACCGATGCTCAACTCATATGAGCTTACCGATGCTTAGCTTGTATGAGCTTACCATTATTCAGCTTGGAGGAGTTTACCGTTATTCAGCTCAGAAGAGCTTACCGTTATTCAGCTCGGAGGAGCTTACCATTTACAGCTCGTATGAGCATACATGTACATGAATTGACGGATTACAGTTCAGTACACCATGTGTTTACTACCCGCGTATCCATCGATATTCTAAATGGTTCAACGGGCATTGTTCTATAGGAGATTACATGAGTTCAATAAGAACTACTACAGGCATTTACATGAGATATATGAAAATGATTTGTTCATGATATATAGATACATGATATGGAAATTATATGTACATAGAAGTTTGATTATTGTTGAGCTCATACATGTTTCTTGATATTTATATGAATTACATGACTAACATGGTTGATGAGGATATGTGTTTAGGATTTTGGCCAAATTGAGTTTGGATATGCTTTGTATGCTTACCTTAATTGTGACTAAATGGTAAGTTAAATTCTATGTTATACGAACTTACAAAGCTTAAATGCTTACTCTATGTTATTTTTTTGTGTTTTTAGTGATTCGGAAGCTCGTTCAGGTTGGAAGCTTGTTGGAGCTATATCACACTATCTATCGGTCATTTTGGTACTTTCAGGTATTTAATTTGGGTTATAATGACATGTATAAGTTATTTTGGCTAATGTTGACATATAAGTGTTTTGTTGAGATTAGCCACTTATTTGGCTTGTGTTTGGTATATTTTGATGTGTATATACATGTGGCTTTATCATGTTTGATGTGCATTTGATATGGTAGAATGATGGATAGTAAAATGTGGTTTGAATATGCATATAAGATATGTTTTATACCTTGGTGTGATTTAGTGCTTTTTTATGGAAAATTTATAGGTATAGTGATGTTAGTTAGAATGGTATATTTGGTACCATTTGGAAATATTGGTATGTTTTGGCAAGTAAGTTAAGTGACATGAAATGATGCAAAATGATTTACCTTATGAATTGGTATTTTGGGTGCCAAATGGGTGAGCTTGACAAGTGACCTACATGATAGGTTTTGGTACAGCTATGCATATATATATGTTATGAAATGTTTGAATTTTTTGTCTGTTTAAATTGTAAACTTCGATAATACTCTGTAACCCTGTTTCAGCGACGGATTCGAGTTAGGGGTGTTACATCCTTCTTTGTGGCTGCATTCAATATGCGATAATCCATACAAACTCGCCATCCCATGGGAATTTTATAGGAATTAATTCATCCTTATCGTTGCAAACCACAATGATGCCACTCTTTTTAGGAACACATTGCACTGGACTTACCCAATTGCTATTAGAAATCGGGTAAATAATTCCAGCTTCAAGCCATTTTATGATTTCCTTCTTGACAACTTCCTTCATCTTCTAGGTTAATCTTCTTTGCTATTCAATCGATTGATTGCCTTCATCTTCCAACTTGTTATTGTGCATGCAAAAATTAGGACTAATACCTTGAATATTAGCAATACTCCAAGCAATAGCTCGTTTATGTTTCTTGAGAATATGGACCAATTTCTTTTCTTAAGTTACATCCAGTGTTGCGGAGACAATAATTGGGAGATTGTGGTTAGCTAGAAAGACATATTTAAGATGATGAGGCAGTGGTTTTAATTCCAGAGTAGGAGCTTCTTCAATAGATGGTTTGAAAATTGGGGTTGTTCTATTGACTAGGTCTAAGGATTCAATCTGCCATCCATGCTTGAGTTTAAGATTATTAGCTTGAACCATGCTATCACAATCATCTAAGGATTCGACCTCAAATTTCACTGTAAACTCTTCAGAAAGTACTGTGCTTTGGTCATTGAACTCTTCCTCAATTAGATCATCTAGCACATCAACTGTATGGCATTCTTCTTTGTTATTGTATTGAATCGATTCAAAAACACTGGAGGTGACTTGCTCATCATTAAGTCGCATGGTTAGTTCACCTTTGTAAACATCAATAAGAGTTTGACCTGTGGCTAAAAATTGTCGTCCCAAGATTATGGGAACCTCCTCGTTTCCCTCGCAATCAAGTATGATAAAATCAGTCAGAAAAATGAATTTATCCACTCGAAATAAGACGTCTTTTATGTTCCCTTCAGGTTGAGCCAAGAATCGATCGACTAGTTGTAATGTTACTGTAGTATATTTCATGTGACCAATTCCCAACTTTCTGAAAGTAGATTGTGGCATTAGGTTAATGCTAGCTCCCAAGTCGCATAAAGCCTTACCCAAATAATGATTGCCAATTGAACATGGGATGGTAAAGCTCCCAGGATCTTTCAATTTAAGGGGCAACTTGTTTTTCAAAACAGCACTACAGCCTTCTGTGAGTGCAATAGTTTTAATATCAGTGAGCTTCTTCTTCTTGGACAAGAGGTCTTTCATAAATTTCCCATAACTTGGAATTTGTACCAGAGCATATACTAAAGGAATATTGATGTGCAGTTGCTTTAGTGTGTCCATCAACTGCTAATACTGCTTGTCATGCTTATTCTTCCTGAAACTTTGTGGGAAGGGTAAAGGTAGAGATATATCTGCTTGCACGGACATCTGTGATTGCAGCAACAGTTCTGAAATTAGGCATATGAGTGACAATTCATGGAACTTCTTTGTCTATTACATTGAAAAAACTCTTTAGATTCAACCTTCTCACCAGTGATCACTCCATTCGTATCTTGAGGTGCTATAGTAGAGTTGATAAAAGATTCGCCAACTTGTTTACCACTCCTAAGAGTGATAGCCTTACAATGTTCTTTCCCCCTCAGACTAGGATTTTCTGTGTCACTGGGTAATGAGTCTGGTGGTTGAGTATTCAGATTTAAAGCAAGTTGTCCTAATTGTGCCTTCAATGCTCGAATGAAAGATGAATTCCCTTGTACGATAGCTTCCATACGAGTAATATGCTCCCACATTAACGCCTCAAGAGTTGCTAACGAGTTAAAAGTAGAAGCTTGTGTGAACGGTTACTGTTGATGCCCTTGAACATGCTGATTTGGTATTGAAGAGTGTTGTGGCTACATTAGATTTTGGTGTAGATTTGTCTGGCCTTGTTGTGGATACATTTGAGTGTGCTGATTGTTTTTCTACTATTGTTGATTGTAATTCCCTTCTCTAGGATTATAATTTCCCTGAGTAGATGTATTCCCATATCTGAATATCGCAGCATTTTGTCCATCATTTTGAGTTCCCCAAAACTGTTGGTTGCCTGCAGAGTTGTTGTCAGAATTACCATAAGAATTGTTGCGGATGTTACTAATATAAAAGGCATTCTCTACATGTTGTGGGCAATCTTCATAGCTATGGTTGTCACTACAAATGTCACAACAAAAAGTAGGAAGGTCAACTTGCTGAGCGACTTGTATAGGTGCAACTCCACTAGTCCCTTGCATATTTTTAATCATGTTTGAGAGAGAAGAAACTTGAGCACTTAGTGCAGTTATTGCATCCAATTCGATAACTCCTGGAGTAGTTTTTACTTGTGCAGATCTGGAGATAAGGTATTGATAATCATTTTAAGCAATACTCTCAAGAATTCTCATAGCATCATTATAAGTACAATCCAACAGAGGTCCATTGGCTGATGCGTCGATAAGATTCATTGTATGTGAATTCAGCCCTTTATAAAAAATCTCAATTTGTGTTTCAGGTTGAATGTCGTGCATGGGACAACGTCGAAGTAAAGATTTATAACGTTCCCATGTGGTGTGAAGATTTTCATCATCCAGCTGATGATAAGCAGTAATATCATTTCGAAGACGAGCATTCATTTTCGATAGGTTAAATCGCAAAAAAACTATGGTGCTAGTGCATCCCAAGAAGTAATTGATCCGACAGGTTGCCCAAAAAACCAAGTACTTGCTCTTCCTTGTAAGGAGTAAGGAAATAATTGCATCTTAATAATTGCATCTTCAAGGCATCATCAGGAACGCCTTGTTGACTAAAGGAAGCACAGATCAATAAAAAAGATTTAAGATGTTCTCTCGTCTTTTCATGTGGCAGTCCATCATTAGGTCCATTAGAATTCAACATTTGAAACATTGCTGGCTTGAGTTCTAAATTCCCAGTTTGGGTTGCTGGCCTAACAACTCCTAGTTGTAAATAATCCAAAACAGGTACTACAAAGTCTCGTATAGTCCTATTTTGTATGCGAGCATCTTGCGACAACAATGGGTTATTAACATTTTGCTGTTGCATCGGGGCTATGGCTACATTGTTCCCTGGTAGAGCCATATTTCTTTGTTCTCAAAGTCTACTCCGAACAGTCCTTTCAATTTTTGGATCAAAATCGACAAGAAAATCTGATTCGCTTCAGGTCATAAAACAACTAAATTGAAGTTAAATAATTAGCAACAAAGAAAAACCAGTCAGTGAATACTAAATATTATATAAGGAAAATAAAGTGCAAAAACACACAAAAACAAAATAAACATTAAACAAACGTCATCCCCAGCAACGAAGCCAAAAATTTGATCGGCTGTTTAACATCACAGAAATGATGTGTAAGCATACACTGTTGATGCAACTATAGTAGACAAATATTAGTCTATCGAATATCGATCCCACAGGGATGGTAGTCTTTTGTCTATTAATGTCGGTACAACAACTGGGTGGAAACGAGATAAATTGTGAGAATAGTTGTCGATACATTAACTTGAAAATAATAAAATAAAATATGATAATGATAAACTAGGATCCCTAACATGAATCTTCAGCAGAATACTAAGTGGTCACAAGGTATAAAACGATATGTGATTGAAGCAATAAAGTTCAGTGTATATCTTACTCAGCGTCACTCCTCTATTTAATCTGAGACTTAAACATGCATACTAACCTCACCTTCCAATGATGGCAATACACCACTATTAATAACAAGTGCACTAAATTCCTTTAATCCTCACTCAACTTCCGTTGTAATGCTTGTTGGCTCAAACTGTCACTGCACTTTCCAGTTTTAGTGATTGCAATAACACTTCCGTGTTAAAAAACATTCAAACGCTAAGATTAAACAATAAATGCAAGATTGAATAAGATAACATTTAATCAAGAATTCATGTGTCCTTCCATACAAACAGAAAACAAAGAATAATCACCAGAATTAATAAAGAAATAAGAAAGAATCGAGTGGAGAATACTATTCCTAGACAACTAGACTGAATCTCTATATTCTCTCTTGTCTTGCACTTAAGCCTTCCTGTCAGAAGCTAGTCTGCATCTGGTTTTCACATTGGCTCACCCGTGAGAGGCTAAAGCTGCTAGATCGGATGATGAAGATAATGATCCAGAAAAAGGAAAGCTCATTTTTTTCTCACGTCTACCTTTTATGTCCTCCTCTAACAGTACATGTGTCCTTTCCTCAAAATTATTCTGTCCTTGTATGTACAGGTTGGTTATACCAAACTGGACAGCTCACGCAATTTTAATTCTTATCCGAACAGTTGTCAGGTGCGGTGGCAATTCTGGACGTAATCTAAAATTCAGTTATGCGGTGACGTTAATGCAAAAAGATAGAAAAATTAAGGGTAAAATAGGATAGAATTCACTGAGTTGTACAATGCAATTTACTAAACTGGAAATGCTAAAATGTATGCTAAGGATAACTAAATGGGAACAATTTAACCAATAAGTTAGGGGGAAAGCCTATGTTCTTCCTAGTGCTATCAGATATGAAAATTTCTTCCCTTTTCGAAGCCTGATCAAATAAAGATTATGAATTTACAAAATTCCATTGCACTGAAAAACATTTTAATCTCATTATTCAATCCATATCTGAAACAAATACAAAATTTCTCTTCAATCGATACCATCTTAAAAACATTTTATTGAGTTGAACTACTCTCACTTGAAATCCGCAATTGATCTGTTTCCCAGCTTCAATTCAAGAAATTCTTTTTCTTCTTGTCTAAATATCATTTGCTATCATAATTTTTTAAGAAATTAATTTAGAAGGAATCCTAGTTTATCCGTTCCTTCGATACTATAATAGTTAAAGTTAACTACCGGTGAGAAGCCTCATCTTTTTAATGATGACACAATACATTTTAGAAAATCTTTAGAAAGACATAAGATTGCTAACCAGTGCTTGAGTCTAATGGAATCACCAGTCACTTTACCTCTAAACTCTTCAGCCCCATATTTTCAAATTTAATAAATAGGAAACCTATGAATATTCTCTCGTTTAAAGCTTTGAGAATGACAGGGTGGAGGTCTTGAGCCACTAGATTACTCTAAAATTTGCGTAAAACATATAATTCATTAATAAGAGAAGTATTGTGAATCTTTTCTCTAGAATTTTGAATTTTGACACATAATAAGCAGTCATTACATCGGAAACTTAAGAATGGCTCTCAACTTCATTGGAATTAGCTCGGTTGAAAGACATCACGCTATCATAGGTTATGAAATGACATGTATTTCTAAACTCCACACATGTTACATTCAGTCTGAGAATAGACTAAACCGTTGCTCTGATACTATTAAATGTAACACACCTAACCCTTTTTCGTCGCTGGACTAGGGTTACGGATCGTTATCGTATAAATCAAAACAAATAACTTCAAATCAGATTAGTAATGCTATTTAATATTAATTATTCAAATCTCATAAAAATCCAACAAACATACATATTTGGGCCTTAAATTGAAATTTTGAGGCCCTAAAAATAGTTTGGGATCAAAATGAGACTAATTTGAATCAATTTGAAAAATCTAAGGAAAAGTTAGAAATTTGGAAAACAGAGGTCACACGGCCGTGTGGCTAGGCCTTGTGACATAGCCCAGTCTGTGTAGTATTTGAACAATGAGACACCTCGCCATGTCTCAGCCCGTGTCTTAAACCGTGCAACTACTGACTTAGATCAAACGACTGTATCATAAGCCGTGTGTCAGGTCGTGTAAATCTCTGACTTGGTACACACAGTCTGGTCGCAGATTGTTTGCCAGATCGTATATGGCACACGACCGTGTGGTAGTCCGTGAGCACCAAAACGTACCTTGAAAATCAAGTTTACCAAGTATGCTTACTTGAGACACAAATCTACCATTTACCAATCAATTTACTTACTCAAAGCACACCTAACAAGACCAAAACATGCCAAAATCACACATAAATCATACAATTCAAAAGCTTATCGAATGTACCCTCATTGGTACCACAATTAAACATCTAAGCAATTCAACCTCAATGTCATGGTTTCATATTCCAAACATACATCACATACCTACCATTCAACCATTTTATTCACACTTCAATATACCAAAAAGTTACCTAATCACAAGACATTCACTAATAACAAAAACAATTATTTATATAATCATGTACCAATTATCATCATCGGATATTAAAACACAATAAAAGCTTGGTATAATTTCAAAACATCCCAAGTTACCAAAATAACATACAACCCTATACATGCCATTTATAACCATTTCCATATATTTAAAAGCTACCAAAATGGATCGATGGATAGTGTGATCGTGCTCTGACATTGATTTCAACCATTCGAGTTTCCAATGATCTACAAAACATATTAAAACAATTACGTAAGCAACTAGTGCTTAGTAAGCTCGAATAAAGAATTAAACTTACCGAACATAAATGATTAAACAATTAAAACATTGCTCATTTAAAATTAGGCACACTTTTCCTTCCTAATCACAACACACCACAAGGTTAGTAGGTTTATTAATGAACATATCCAACCAGTTAAACATGAAAATGTTCAATACATAATTCTTCAATCTATTACTCAACTGGTTCCCTTTTCATTTCATATTCAAATACCAACATTTTCCATTTCATGTTTCCATAATATAGTTCATTTCATATACACATCCATTTGTTAAAACTTTAATCATCCATTGAATCAAATGAAATAACATCGATACTAAAAAACCTCATATAACCACTTAATTCCCTAAACACACCACAACATCATAAGTTAACATATTTATATACATATGAAACATATAATCACACCAAGACATTGATATTCACTATCAAATGATTCTAATAAAAACATTCATCTCATATTCGTACTTGTGATACAAATCTTACTCGAAACATGTTACCTGAATAGTAATGATTGAAGGATGCCATAGTGTCTTTCAACCATGATCTTATTTATTCTCGACTTGATGCCATAATGAATTTCAACCATGGTCTTATTCACTTTCCGATATGATGCCATAAGTTTCTTTTAACCATGGTCTTATTCAGTTTCTGATATGATGCCATAGTGTCTTTCAACTATGGTCTTATCCATTTTCGATAGGTTGCCATAGTGTCTTTCAATTATGGTCTTATTCACTTTTTGATATAATGCCATAGTGTCTTTCAACTATGGTCTTATCCATTTTTTATAGGATTCCATAATGTCTTTAACTATGCTCTTATTCACTTTCCGATATGATGCCATACTGTCTTTCAACTATGGTCTTACTCATCTGAATCATGATGCCATAGCATCTTTCAACTATGGTCTTACTCATTTGAATAATGATGCCATAGCATCTTTCAGTTGTGGTCTAAATAATGGTGAATCTACTCATATATATATATATTAGAGGATATACCATTGAAGTTCACACATACTTATTTACCATGCTTCACAAATCAATTGTTTATTTTCAATTTCATGTCTTACCTCAATTAATAATGTTAACTATAATATATATAAATAAAAACCTTTATAATTGAATTCAAATCATTATAAACACATTATTTCATCATATAAATTCATCTATATAGTTTTCCAATTTCAAGCGTAATCTTTAACTTAATTAACATTTCAACTAAATCCATTTCATTGCTTACAATTTATTAAGCAAATGAACTCAATCACAACATACATATATGGATATTAAAACACAAAAACAAAAATTAAATTAAAATAAATTAACTTACGAACTTACCTGTACCAAAACAATGCCCTAACGTGATCCAACGACTAATCCGCTATTTTGACTTTTTTCTGCGATTAGTGTCCGTTTGGGTCGTTTCTTGATCTAAATCAATATTTTTATTCAATTAATCCTGTTCCAGTATTTAAAATAATCAGTGTAGCTTACAACCCCTAATAATGAAAATTTACAAAATTTCCCTCAAAGTTTACCTTTTATGCAATTTAGTCCCTATACTCAAAACTTGCAATTTCACCATTTTTAACCATAAATTATGCTAGAAAATTTTTACATAATCTTATAACAGCCCATATTTACCAACAACTTACAATACTTTCCTTGAATTTTACTGTTTTCATAAATAATTCAGTAAACCTTAAAATGATAAAAAATATTTAATTAAATATATTTTATAACAACCAAACTTAAAATCTACCATAAAACTTCATAAATATATCCATTTCATCCATGGCATAATTTATAACATTTAAGAATTTTACAATTTGACCTTTGAGTTAACTAGATTAATCTATTATGAGCTCGAAAACATAAAAATAATTAAAATGAGATCAAAATAATATACCATTCATCGAGAATAAGGTTAGTGAATGCTTTCCCCACCTATCCATGGCTATTCGGTTATGAAAAGAAAGAATAAAGAAGATGATCACTTTTGAATTTGGTTTATTTTAGTTTTAATTATTTAATTACTAACCTTTAAAATTCATGAAATTTACCATGCAACCTATCCATGAATATCTACTAACTTTAAATATGGTATAATTACCATTCAAGTCCATTAATTCACTTTTTTCATAACTAATGATCCATTTAACTAATAGAATTTAACTTTTATAGCATTTACAATTTAGTCCTTTTCAATTAATTAACTATCCAAACATTAAAATTTCTTAACAAATTTTTAATATGAACCTAATAACACTAAGTACATATTTAATAAAATATTTACTGGTGGGTTTATAGAAACGATGTCTTATTACCTCATTTTCTAAAACCACTTGACTTTAAAGATTTACCACTTGAACCTAATTATTCGTTCAAATAACATAAATTGTCAAATAAAAATTTATAATAATATTATAGTTGACTTGAAAATATTAAATAAAAATATTTACGGGCTCATTTTTTAAATTTGTGTCCTCGAAACCACTATTTCTAACACCACTGAAAAATGGGCTGTTACATTACGCCCATCCAGAAGGTAAAATTGAGGATGTACTGGTAAGAGTGGATAAATGTATCTTTCTTGTTGATTTCCTTATTTTAGAATTTGAAGCTAATCAATATGTGTCAATTATCCTTGGAAGGTCTTTTCTTGCTATAGGCAGAACTCTAATTGACGTACAGAAATGTGAATTGACCATGAGTGTAAATGATTAGCAAGTTACTTTTAATGTTTTTGATGCTTTGAAATGTGCAGACGAAAATGTAGAATGCCACACCATTGGTTTGATAGAAACAACAGTGAAGGAAGAATTCAACAGGCTTTGCCACAACAATTCTGGTAATAACGAAGACTCATTAGAAAGGATTAATGAAGTACATTTTGAACCACTCGATGAATTCATGGAACCCAAATAAACATTGGAGAGACTAGGGAAAAGGTTTGATTCTTTGGATTTATCGAGTCATTCATTCAAGCCTCTTAAACCTTTTATAGAGGAACCTCTTACATTGGATTTTAAACCTTTGTCGCAACATTTAAAATATGAATACTTGGGAGATAACATTACCTTGTCGGTTGTGATATCTACGGAATTGACATCTGAAAAAGAAGTCAAGTTGTTGGAAGTCCTGTGATGATTTAAGAAGGCATTAGGATGGACCCTTGCTGATAGAAAGTGAATCAGTCTTGCATTTTGCATGCATAAAATCTTGGTAGAGGATTGTCGTAGCAAGTTTATTGAGCAACAGAGAAGATTGAATTCGATTATGAAAAAAGTTGTCAAGAAAGAGATTATCAAGTAGCTTGACGCTAGCATTATTTACCCAATCTCAGTCAGCTCGTGGGTAAGCCTTGTACAATGTGTCCTCAAGAAAAGAGGTGTCATAGTGGTTAGAAATGATAATAATGAGCTCATACCAACTTTCAGAATCACAAGATGGAGAGTGTGCATGGATTATCGGAAGCTTAACAAGGCAACTAGGAAGGACCATTTCCCCTTGCCGCTTATTAATCAAATGTTGGATAGGTTAGTAGGGAAAGCTCTTTACTATTTTTTAGACGGTTATTCAGAGTATAATTAGATTTCTATAGCTCCCAAAACCAAAAGAAGATAACTTTCACGTGTCGATATGGTACTTTTACATTTAGACAGATGTCGTTCAGCTTATGTAATGCCCCTGTAAGTTTTCAGCGTTGTATGGTAGCCATATTCTTGGATATGGTGTAGAAATTCCTTGAAGTTTTCATGGATGATATCTTTGTATTTGGAAACGATTTTGAAGATTGTTTGAAAATTTTGGAATTGGTTTTGTGCCGTTGTGAAGAAACAAATCTTGTCTTGAACTAGGAAAAATGCCACTTAATGGTTCATGAAGGAATTGTCTTAGGGCATAGAATATCATAGCGAGGAATTGAAGTAGACGGAGCAAAAATTAAAGTAATAGAACATTTTCACCTCCTAACAGTGTCAAGGGTGTTAGAAGTTTTCTAAGTCATACAGGATTTTATAAAAGATTCATTAAGGATTTCTTGAAGTTATCTAAACCCTTGTGCACACTATTGGAGAAAAATAGACCCTTCGATTTTGAAGAACATTGCCTGGTTGCTTTTGAGGAATTAAAGAAAAGACTGGTAGCAGCACCAATTATAGTAGCTCTAGAATTGACCTTGCCGTTCGAACTCATGTGCGATGCCAGCGACTATGCCGTGGGAGCAGTGTTGGGGCAGAGGAGAGACAAAATACTACGTGCAATATATTATGGTAGCAAAACTCTAATGGTTGCACAACTTAATTATACCCCCATAGAAAAAGAGTTGTTAGCTATGGTGTTCACGTTCGAAAAATTAGGTCCTTATCTAATGGGTACCAAGGTCACAGTTTACACAGATCACTCGGCTATTAAGTACTTGGTGCGTAAGAAAGATGCCAAGTTGAGATTGATTAGTAGGTACTATTACTACAAGAGATTGACTTGGAAATTTGGGATCAAAACGGGAGTGAAAACCAAGTGGCTGATCATTTGTCAACGTTAGAACTAGGTAGTGTAGATGGCAATGATAACTTTATTAAAGAAGATTTTCGAAATGAACAATTGTTATTTCCCAAGGTATTACCCTGGTGCGCCGATTTAGTGAATTTCTTAGTGAGTGGTGTGATGCCGCCTGGTTTAAAAACCCACAAAAGGTAGAAATTTCTTCATGATGCTAAGCACTATTATTAGAATGAACCCTTCTTATTTAAACATTGTGCCGATCAAATCATCCGGAAGTGTGTCCCTGATGAAAAAATACAGAGTATTTTACAGCATTGTCATTTAGCTCCTTATGGAGGACATTTTAGAGGAATGAGATTCTTTCAATCGTGTGACCATTGTTAGAGAATAGGGAATCTATCTAGGAGACATGAAATGTCACTGCAAAGTATATTGGAGGTTGAGTTATTTGAAGTATGGGGAATAGACTTTATGGGTCCATTTCCACCACCAGTAGGCAAATTGTACATACTTTTAGTGGTAGATTACGTTTCTAAATGGGTAGAAGCTGTAGCCCTAGCTACTAATGATGGCAAGTTAGTATTGAAGTTCCTACATAATAACATTTGTGCAAGATTTGGTACACCTAGAGCCATTATCAGCAATAAAGGATACCGTTTTGATTATAAACTGGTGGTCAATGCCTTACCTAAGTATGGGGTGAATCATAAGATTGCCATGGCATATCATCCTTAGATGATTGGACAAGCAGAGATTTCTAATAGAGAAATTAGATAAATTTTGGAAAAAATGGTGAATCCATCTCGTAAGGATTGGTCCACCAAACTGGATGAAGTTTTGTGGGCCTACCAGACTTCATTTAAAAACACCATTAGGGATGTCACCTTTTAAACTTGTTTATGGGAAACCATGTCACTTATCTATTGAGCTTGAGCATAAAACATTTTGAGCTATCGAGAAGCTGAACATGGATTGGGCTGCTACTGGCAGTAAAAGGTTGTTAGAGTTGAGTGAAATGGAAGATTTTTTGGCACAAACATATGAAAATGCTAGACTATATAAGGAAAAGACCAAGTGATGGAATGATAACAAAATTATGCCAAGGCAATTTGAATCAGGACAGCATGTATTACTATTTAATTCTAGACTCAAATTATTCCCTGGTAAATTTAAATCTCGTCGGTCAGGTCCTTTTGAAATAGTTAAAGTATTCTCACACGGAGCTGTTGATATCAAAAACATAAAAACGGGCGTTACATTCAAAGTTAATGGACAACACTTGAAGCACTACTAGGGTGCTCATGTGGAGCGTGACAAGTAAGGCATCGACCTTCGAAATGCTTGAGTTAGAAATTTTGGATTTTATTTTATTTATTTTCTTTACTTTAGATTTATTTATTTTTAGTTATTTCTGTTCATTAGTTATATGCTAAATTTTTATTTTATTTCTGATTTTTATACATTACTGTAGCTTTTCAAAGGCAGGATAAAAGACCAAACTTCTTAGTGTGTACTTAGAGGTTAATTGCCATGGCATTATAGAGCAGCAGTATGTAGTGACAAACTGGGTGATGAGGAGTTGAATTATCAAGGATTGACCAGGTATGACGAGTTTGTGTCGTTGATGGTTGAGCAGCATGGGTGGGGTATTTTCTGCTTGCACCTAGAGGATATTTTGGGTAGAGTAGTTAGAGAGTTCTATGCCTATGTGAACTCCTTTGATTCACCTTTCATCTATGTAAGGTTCACCTCTGTACCGTTTGATGAGGACCATATGAATACCCAGTTTGGCCTTAAAGAGGTACAAGATGAATATATTGAGTTTGTGGATAAGATCACAACTGAAGGTTTGATACAAGTTTGAAGGATTTATGTGGTGTGGGTACACAATGGATTATCTCTAGACAAGAATGCTACACTATTGAAAGGGCTTCACTGAAACTGATTGGGAACGTGTGGTATCATTTCTTGAAAAGTCGACTTATGCTACCCACGCACAATACCACCGTTTCCAAAGAAATGATGATGTTGTTACATGCTATTATAAAAGCAAGAATGATTAATGTGAGAAGGATAATTTTTTAGAAAGTCCATCATTGTGCTGAGAAGAATACTAGAAGTTTAAATTTTCCTTCTCTAATTACTTCATTATGCAAGACTACTAATGTTCCTTTTACTGATGTCGAGGATATTATCCTTAATAAGGGTGGACTAATAAGGGCAATTTTTTCCAAGCTCTGAGGCATTGATACTGCCTCGACAACTCAACAAATTTAGGCTTCCACTGCCACACTCATTCCCACAGCAACACCTTCAGTCACTTGGGGCTCATTTGACCAGCAAATATTGAATTTCGTAATGGAGCTAGAGCAAAGGTTGTCTTTGTTTGAAAGTTAGCAGTACCAACTAGCTGAAAAGTTGGTCCAAGCTAAAAAGCAGCAGGCTCAGTATTGGTCATATGTGAGGGATAGGGATTTGGTAGTTAAGTGATCTTTGCAAAAGAATTTTTTGAAACTAATGCTAGATTTCTTTATCTTCCCCATGGTTTTGCTCTCATCTGGTGAGACTAAAATAGAACCAGCTCCAACTACTGCTGGAGTTGACTTAGAAAATGAAGAGACTAATGCTGATGTTGGACAATCTATTGAGGAAAATGAGAAGTAAACATCCGTTGAGCCTGGGAAGGATAGAAAAGAAGGAAAGGAAGGACAAAATGACCCTACTACTGCTACAACTCCTGCCACCACAAAAGGTAAAACTCTTGTACCACCATCTCGACCAACCTCTGTGATTGAATAAGATCGTGTGATTGATCAGTTGATCGATGATCTCATGGAAACTGATAAGGAAGGAGAAGATGTAAACCCCCTAAAAAGGAAGATGAGGTACATGGTCAGTGTCTGTAAGTGCACACGAAGAACTGAATAAAGTACCTACACTAAAACCTAAGCCAGATAAGTTTGTTTTTCTCTTTTCTTTTGATGATCATGCAATTCATTTCATTTTTCCATGAAATTTGTCTATCAATAGCTATATTTTTGTTGCATACACATGCGCTGAGGACAATGCATCCTTTAGGTTTGGGGTGTATTATGCATTTAGGTTGGACTTTATAGCATTGTAACCACTGAAGTAATGTTTTGTCTATAAGAAGTACAATTTATACTTATGATGTTCGATAGAGAGTTTACATTTTTCGATATACCTAGAACATCTGACAATGGATTGGGTAAGTTTAACTTAGGTTAACATGTTTGAAAATTAATTCCTAAAATTAGGATGTCGTATACTTAGTGTGGTTTTCTTTTTGGGATATAGTAGGTATCTTTTAATGAACTTAGGGATTTTTAAAGTCGAACATTAGTTATATTGGCACAACATTATTTAATAAAGGACAGTAGGCACTCCAAAGTTTAGAATTGTCAAGTAGGTCAGCATCACTTTGTTTGCTCGATCGTGTTGTTAATTAGAAATGTGAGTCTAAGCAAGAGTGCATTTCATGAAAATAAAATTAAGGGCACTCTACTATAGTAAAAAGGACTGAGTAGCTAATGAGGTATTTGTATGCTCCATCCACCTTTTTAGTCAAAAGTTTGAGCTTCATGGGTGACTTTTGGTTTAAATTGTAATATGATAGAGTACTCAAAAATTTGGTGTATGCTCCGCTGTGATTGTCAAGTCAAAGAATTTCGTGACATGCTACATCCCCTAATAATAATAATAATAATGCTAGTGAAAAAATGTTAAAAAAAGAAGAAGCATAAATATGATTAATATATTCTAAGTAGGCTTAAAACAAGTAACTTATGTTTAGGTAATAAATGAAATAAGTAAATTAGAAGATGGTTGCTATAGGCCAAAAGAGAAAATACATGAGTACTTAGGAGATTCTGTGTTTAGGGAAAAAAATTTGCACTGCCTTTGACACTCGAACAAGTTTTAGGAAAAAAGGATATTGTTGAGAATTGATGTACATGTTGTTCTTCGAATAGCCTGGTAGTGTTAGTTAGTCTGGTGCGTTGGCAAAATGTTGGCATTTATGCATGCATGCATATTTTGCTTGAGGACAAGCAATAACTCAACTTTGGGGGTGTGATAACTCTTGAAAAGAATTATATTTTATGCCTTCGGACATTGTTAATTGCTTGTACTTAAGTACATCTAGTTGCATTTTAGGACATTTCATTAGCATTTTTAGCATTGAATTAGAATTTGGGTTGCGTTTAAATATTAGGAGCTTTCAATTTCTTGTGAAAGGGATGTGTTTTGTAGTATTGGCAGGTGAAGGATGAGGAACAAGAAATAAATGAGTGAAGTTTTGCCAGGGCAAAAGAATGGTCAGATTCCTAGCTCGTATGTCGTGGCAATGCCGAGAAGGTGTCTAGTCAACATTTAGCTCATATTAGTTTCAACCCAACTCTACTTCTACCAGAAAAATCTACCTAGAAAAGATGAAAAGATAAATCTTCGAGCTATTTGAATTATCCTGAAAAGTAAAACAAAGCAATTTAAAAAGAAGCAAATGAGGAAACCCTCTGGCACAGAACTACGGATAGAGATCCTTAGGCAAATTACAAGGTATTGGTGGAATAAAAATAGGAAGAGGAAAGACACGAGCAACCCCTCTCAGCCACCTCAAGACATTGCATAGTTGGATTATGGATTGGACAAGCGAACGCTATCTTCCCGAAGTTCTTCCATAATGTTTAATATTTTCCTTCGTGAATTACAGTGATGAAAATGATGTTTGAGTTTAATTTACTTTCCAAGCTATGGTTTAAATCTCATAGGGTTGGGATTACTTTGATGAAACTTTAACTGTCTTTAATGGCTGCAATATAAATCTAAGTTATTTTACTGTTTCATTCAATTATTTTATTCTTTGCAATCCCTAGACATAGTCGACTATGCAGTATACCCTTAAATTAATCTAAATTCTGAAAAGGTTAAACTAGTTAGACCGTGGTTGAAAGATATGGGCAAGTACTCGATAGATACTTGTAGTAGACTCTAACCAAAAAGTAGCGTTCATACAGACAAGAATAGTGCAGGGTACCATATTAAAGGCCTAAGACATAGGCAAGGTAACTTGAGGTTTCTGATCTCGAAAGAAGCAGACCATTTTAGAACTCTTCCAGGCAGTAGGTTAAGTATTTTTTTGCTGAGGCATTGCTGATAGGAAAAGTAGATTCTTAGTAATCCTGACCTTCCCACTCAACATCGTGTAACCTTTATCTTTGTCGTAGTAGATTTTCCATAGCATTCTTATTCATTTATTTATTCATTACATATTATTCACGTAGTTATCCTCATAAATGTTATTGCATTTTTACTCTTGCACTGCCATAGCATTTTCAATTATTCATCAGTTACACATTTTGTTCACATTAATATTCCTTTTGTTTACCACTATATTCTTATAATTATTTCGCTATAACATTAATCTAACTTTATTATAATAAATTGCCACTTTTGTGCCTCAATTTGATCCTCGTGGAAACGATACTCACTCATCACTTTATTAATTTATTCGGCGTGTATAGTTGCACAATTCGCATATCATATTCGCATGCGACACTAGTCATTATTGACTTACAATGATTAGATGGTTTAATGATTAAATGATGGAGGTTTTATATTGAAATTATACTAATTAAAATTTTTGTGGACGGTTTTGGGTAATTAAGTACATGAAATTTGATTAATTTTAAAAGGGAAATTATAAATTTATAATTAAATGAAAATTAAAAGAAACAAAATGCCAAAATGCTATCATCTTCTTATTTTCTCAAAAAAAAAGAAAGAAAGAAAAATCCATAGCTAACTTGGAAAAGTTTTCGACCAAGCTAATTCTTACATGCATGGTATGTAAATGTCACCCGTTTTTAGTAATTTTTATGTTTTTGAGTTCGTACTAGCTTAATCTAGCTAGCCCGGGGGTTAATTAGTAAAAATGTTAAAATTTTAGGGACTTTCCATGAATGAGTTTGATGTGTTTGTGAATGTAGTTGATGAATTATTAAAGTTAGTAGCTAGATATAAGTATTTTGTTAAGTGATTTTTAATGGTTTTGAATTAGGGATTAAGCTGATTAAATAGTAAAATTTTAGGGAAATAGTATGAATTGGTGAAAGGTGTGGGCTGTTTTTAAACCTTAAGAAAATCGGCTAACATGGATTATCTTTGAAAATGGTAAAATTTCAATTTACGAGATTAGGGACTAAATTGCACAAAAGTTAAAATGTTAGGGGTAATTTTGTAATTTCACAATTAAAGTGAGTTATAAGCTAGAATTAATGATATTAAGTTAATTGGATTATTAATTAAATGAAAATTTTTATTAGATCAAGAATCGAGTCAAAAAGACAATAATCGAAGAAAGGGGAAAATTATGGATTAGTCCCCTCGAGTCAACCGAAAGCGTAATCTAGGTAAGTTCATAGTATAGAATATACATATGTTCTTATTTATGTATTATATTAATATGTGATGATTTAATTGTATATAACATGGAATTTTGTTAATAAGTAATAAATTCTTAAATGTTGCAAATTAGTACAAGTGAGAAACAAGTATTTGATAATTGGTGAATAATACGATTATATGTACTAAAAGGAGTTTGATGAATTTATTATGTATATGGAAATTACGAAGTGCCTCTGGTTGTGAATGTTTAAATTAAATTATAATGCCCGATTGAACATAGTAAACAGTTAGGATACAATTGACATGCCAATAGGGTTAGTACGCGAGCTTGTACGGGGATTGCACTTCGGTGCCTCTAATTGCAAATTTGTGCCACTGTCTAAACTTTGATGCCTCTATTACGCATCTTTGCTGCCTTTTTTGTGGTGTAGTTACTCGAGTATCCGAGTACTGTTACTATAGTTCACAGGGCTATGAAAATATGTGTTTAATGTTGAAATATTGATGTATACTATTTGAATATTGTATCAAGATTGATTGTGTAATATGTTTCATATTGATGATTATGTGATTAAAGGTAGATACTTATATACATATATGAATTAGTTCGGATTGAATTATTATAGAACATGAAGCATATGATGAGCCATCTTCAATATTAATTCTATATGTGTCTCGTAAATGATTGACATGTACAATTAGTCTAATTTATTTTGTTTTCACATTGTTTAATTGAAGTAAGTCATTTGAGGATGATATGTTTATATGAACTATTGAAACGAAATGTGATATACAAAATGATTATATATTAAATGTGTAAATGAAATGGTAAGATGAAATGGTTATACTGAAATGCTTATATGGAAATATATATATATGAAATGGTTTTATGGAGTGTTTATACAAAATACTTATAAGAATATAAATATGGGGAAAGGGCATTTGAAATGAGTACTTGAAATAAAAATGTTAAATGTTAAATGGATATGTGATGGTTGGTTTATGTGCCAAATGTGTTTTTCATGTATATGTTTGATAATATGATAAAGTTATATGTTTCATATATGAACTCAATAACTTTATGAGACTTGTGTTGTGCATAGGCAATTAAGGAACTTATGACCTTGATATTGAATGATCTTGTAAAATGTTTAATTTACATCATTTACCATAAGTTAAAGTTTATTTCAAACTTACTAAGCTTTACACAAGCTTACCTCGTTTTGGTTTTTCTTCCTCGTAGATCGTCGGATACAAGTTGTTGATTGGATTGGCTTTGGAGATCACACTATCCGACAACTTGATCGGTAAATATCTATTCACTTTGCTCCAGTTATAAATCGCATGTAAATAGGATTTTGGTATATATATATGTCATAAACATTATGGTTATGTTTTGTATCAATTGAAGTATGACATGTGTTTATTGATGTAAAGCTTAATTATTATGTTGGTTGATTTGGATGTTAACTTGTGGTACCAATGAGGGTACATTGGATAAACATTTAGATTAAATAATATATGTGATCTTTGGCATGTAATAGGGTTAAAAGATTATTTTAGCATTTTGAATTGTGCCAAGATTGTGGTGATTAATGTTGTTGGTTCTAATATGTATATAAGGATGTAAATGTGAATTTGGACCCTTATGTTAGAATGGCATGTTGAATGGTTATTTGGCATGTTTGATATAGGTATAAGTTAGAAACTTGTAATGTTGAATGGGATTAAATTTGATTTGTACTTGTAGTGCCCTTTGTTAGCATATTGGTTACGCATTATAAAATAATTGATATGATATGTTTTGAAGTGTGTTTGATGGTTTTTTGGTCATATGAATGCATGTGGGAATGGTTTGTCTTGGATTGCAAGATTTGGGTATGTGATGGCTTGTTTTTGGGGTTAAAAACGGAGCAGACAGCCTAGGACATAGGTTGTCATACTGCACCCCACAGCCATGTGTCATTTATATTTTAGGTGTAGGTTTCACACGGTCTACGTCATGGTCGTGTTTCTTCAAATAGTTTGTCACACAATCTGGAAAAAGGCCTGTGATACGGACGTGTGGCCCTTTTTCGAATGCACACATTAGCGGACACACGGGCTGGAACACGATCGTGTGCCCCTACTTCAAATGTTTCCATGGTCTAAGCTATGTCGCACAGTCGTGTGACCCTTGTTTCCAAAATATTCAAAATTTTTTCCAAAATTTTCTATTTTGTTTCAAATTGATCCCAGAATGTTCCCAAACTGTTTTTAGGACCCCGCAAATTTGATTTAAGGCCCATAAGTTTATTGTTTGTTATAAATGGAATGTGTAAATGATTGTTATAATTAAAATTGAATAAATTTTCTATTTAAAATCAAATGTTCTGAATGTTCTAAATTGTACTATAAAACTCCATAACTCTAATCAAAGGTTAGGGGTGTTACACAAAGTTAAGGTAATAAAGGCCTCGATTGACCAAGAATTGTTGTGCCTCCTCTTGTGTTGTACGCCGTTCTGATACGACCACACCCCAGGAGCACTTTTGGACTAGCTTATTAAGCATTGCGAGCAAACCCATGCGAGCTGTATTAGCTCAATTTTATTTCGTTAAGCTCCATGTAGCTCAATTCCAGCTCCAAGAGCTCGAATAAGCTCAAACATTGCTTGGTTTTTAATTTATGCAATTATTAGTAGCTGGACTAAATTAAATAAACTAGTTTAATTAGTTAATTTAGTTCAAAATAATTTGTTAGTATTTAATTGGTTTAAATCTGGACATTTTAATTAAGTGTGTTACTTATGTCTTATTTCAATACATGTTTTTAATTTGTTTTAACTATTACACAGCATAAATGTATTTGTTTTATTACAATTATTTAATGTGTCTTATTGCTGATTTATTATGCCTAAGTTCAGCCGAATTTATGAGCAGATTAATTGTTTTGGCTGCTACTGGTTTTTAATGTGTTATAATTCATCTTTACTTTCTGAATGCGCATTAATTTAATTCCATTCATCTTTTGTGTAGGTGAGCCGAATTTGGAAGAGACATTAAGCAAGGTGCATTCACCTCAGATTCAATGAACTTGATGATATATACATGGATCTTCAAGTGATGTTCAGCTGACTGAATTCATTTCCCAAATCAGCATAATGCCGTTCGCACTTGGAGTTCACACCCATGTCTATTTGGTTGGGCATGTTCACACCTAAAGGACTCTTCAAGGCTGACTTTTCACACTTATTTTGGCCATTCACGTTCTCCTTTAATACTGGTATTTTTTCAGCCAAGAGTTGCATCTTAATGAGCTCATTTAAGCTCATTGGCCGAACCTAGCTGCTGCCATGCACCTTTCCAAGCATACCAAGTTCATTTGCTTAGTCTAGAAGCTGCCTATTGGACTTCAATCAGCTGAATTTAGCTACAACAACTTAATGCTTCAATTCTAGAATTTTCTAGTTTAATTTGCTTAGCCAAGAAGATGACCATTAGGCTAGCTAGTACTTAGTCTATAAATAGTTTGCTATTTCATTTTGTGAAAGAACTTTTGCCAGCTTATTGAATGAACTTTGTTCAAAGAGTGAGTTTTCTCCTCTCTAAATTCGTATGAGTTTCGATCTGACTTATCTAGCGAGCTAGTGGCATCTATCGTTCTCTTTTTGAACTTATCACCATATTTTGGTGTGGCGTTCAACCCTCCTACAATTTCGCAAATCCACCTTAACCAAATAGAAACTGGGGTGACACTCTTTAGTGTTGAATCGTTTCTGGAGTTAAGCCCATTTTTCTATTCCCACAAATTATCCCAAATTAACTATCATTTGAATCCTTTATTAAACCGAACCTACATCTTTCTAAACCTTCTATCATTACAAAATTCACTTTGTAAGCTTCCACAAAATTTTAAAACAAATTTACACCTTTTTGGCTGCTAGAACTTCTCCTTGTCGACGATTGGGCAAACTTTGTGAAACGACTCGATTATCTCGGGCCTGATCACATCACGTTCATAGGAGGGCATGGAGATGAAAAGAGGAGTTTTTTGAGTTCTTGAGTTCCAAATATGGTGAGATTCTTGGGGGTTAAGTTTCCGTTATTTTGATTTTGGCCCCTACCACAAGCATTCGTCCTCGACATTTTTAAATGGAAATGGGAAGAAGTTCAGAAAAGAAGAAAAGATAAGATTACTTTTAAGGAATCTAGAATCAAAGAAGATGAAGGCAGGGAGAGGAATCAGAGGAGCTATTGGGAAATTGAAAGGTTTAATGAAAGTGTTAATAGAAAGTTTGGTGTCTCTATTTTATAGAGACAAGTGTGCTCAAGAAGTCACTCCGGTTCTGGCGAGTACAAGGTTTGGCATATAGTCCTAAGGTAGTATGATTGGCAGAGTAGGTTTAGCCCAAGTGCATCTTTCAGCGTATAGAGTGGGCATATATAGTTATGTGGTCGAGTTAATAAAGGTTCCTTGGCATGTGGCTATGTTATTTAGAATAAGACTAGAGGCCAAGTAAAATGGTATCAAGAGTATAAGTTCAGGCTAGGGATATAGTACGTTCGTTAACTATGGTACTATGCAAGTTAAGTTGCATGGTAAGCTAGTTAGGAACCAATTGAATTTGAACCAAGATAGTTAAAAGGTAAGGGGGTACTCAATTATGTTTCTCAGAAATTGCAGACTTTTTTTATGAGACAATTTAGTAATGATGTGATTTTGTCAAGTTCCAATAATGACCTAGATTATAATAATAGATATTCAAGTATGGGAAAGGGGAGAACCAAAGGGATTTCTTTAAGCTGAAATTGAGATCTTAGATTGTTTTAGTGATTACTCCATGTCAAGGTAAGTTTTATGACTCTTCATGTTATGCTATGAAATAGTAGGTCTTTAAGAGTGCATGAATAGTATGATGAAGAAGTAAGGATTTCTATGGGGTTCATCTGGGTTTGAGATAATGGTAAGGCTATTCAAATAAGCTTTAATGGTGTTCCTCTATTTTATAAGTAGTGGTTGCTATAGTATCTTGATGAAGTTGGATCTGGAGTTCAAACTTCTATCAATGGTTGTCAGGTGAGTCTCTATACCGACTGTTGCATGTATATTGTTCCTACAGGATACATTTTTGGTAATCAATCGAACTATGAAATAGAAACCATAAATGTATAGACTGGATGTTTTTTGTGGGTTTGCAGGTATAGTTAGAATGAATATGACAAGTTAAGTATGTCAAGTTTGAGTATGGTTGTATGGCACATCTGAAATGCATGCAATGAAGTGTATGATTAGTAACTTAAAGTGTTGAGTCTTAAACGATTCAGTTCATGAAGAGTCTGTCAAGTAAGTTTGTTTCTATTCACCACGGTGGATTCTAAAGGGGTTCATCTTGACTAAAAACATGATCTCTGATATGAATCTTGAAGGAAAAGCCCATGGCCATGGCACTGTCCGAAAGGAACTAAAGGACGGTGATTACCCAATGGGTTTCTTGTGTGTCCCAAGACAATGATGAACGAACCTCACATAACGTGAATCTAGGCAAATCTATATCGTAAACATGTCAGGAAATGAAAGCCTTTGTGGTGAACCATGAAATGGATGCCTTTGTGGTGAAGTATGAAAAGAACAACCTCTGTGGCGATCTTTGAAAAAAATGCCCTTGTTGTGCACACTAATAGAACTATTTTCGTGGCGAACTCTGAAAAGAAACGCTCTTGGCATGTACTGATAAGACTTTGAATGGCCTACCCTAGAGGAATGACTCTTGTGATGGTGTCTGTATTAAAACTATTTTGGTGCATTCAGTATGACTTGTAAGTGATTAGAAAGATTAGAAAGGCACAATGTATTTATGGGATATGGTAAAGTGTTATGCAAGACCATAGTTCGAATGTGAATAATGAAGTGTTGAGATGTAGAAGAGGTGATGGGTACACATAAAAGAAGTGTATTCTAAAATGATGGCTTAAAGTTGTATATACAAGAGTAACAGTGTCTCGGAGAAAAGTTGAAAGAGATATGAAGGATAAGATTGAAAGGGATAAGTGGCATATCGAAGATGTTGATGGGTAAGTAATGAGTTTAGAGTAAGGCATGATATCCATAGAGAATGAAGAATGAAATTCGGAGAAAGGTTTTAGCCAGAATCAAGTTGAAAGACTAGAATAACGAGAAAGTCATAATGATTCTTCAGTTACAATGTGCATGCATTGTGCAGGTAAAGGACGTTTTTCTCACTAAGTTCTTATAAGCTTACATGAGTTTATATTTTTGTTTTAGGCTGATTATGAGTATGCATCGGGAGGAACAATGCTAGGATTACACCAAAGGAAAGGGCGTACCGAGATATTATGCAATAGAGCGAGCTTGGCAGTGCATCCAAAGGTTGATTTGTCTGAGAATTCCACACTTTGGGGTGTGTGTAATAGATTAGGATTTCTAATTAAATAACATTGTGATTTTGATCACCTTATGTTGCAAGTCTATTTACTTCTTGAACATGCTATTGTATTTTAGTAGATGTTTTGTAATTAAGTTGCAGTTTATTGAAATTATTTTATGTAGTTTAGGATTTATCTACATAAGTGTGGTAACACCCAAAATCTTGATCCGGTTAAATGGATCGGGTTTGGGGTGTTACACTGAACTCTGCCAAAAATATCAAGATTCAAGCAATTTAATTGCAATATTCTATACATAGATCACAACTATGAAGGATAAGCACAAGGATGATAAAACAGAGAATAATCAATTGAAAGAAGAGATCATTCACTTAAAGGATGAGACTTCTGTCTTAGAGGAAAAGCTCAAAGCTTAAGAGGAAAGTTACAAGGCAGAGTTGGAGAGGCTACGCCAATCTCATACAGAAACTTTCAAAAAGTTTCAAGAGGATACTCAAAAGAATCTTATTGAGGCTCTGCCAAAATGGAGATCAAATTTGATTCTACACTCTAAGTGACTGCAGGTATTCTTGATCTTAGAAGAGTCGGCTTCAACTACTAAAAAGACATTTCTACTAAGTCACTTAACTTTGGCATTTATCATCTAGAGTGTGAAGAATGAAAAACATTTCAAAGGAAATGGAAACAATTAGATGAATTTATCATTCCTCCTATGTTGCTGAGGAACATGATAAGGGTTCCGCATTTGAGAGCTGGAATCCTGAAGATCCTCTTTTAGCTGAAGAGGTACCAATTGCACCCACTGATCATAATAATGAGGGTGAGAATTGAAATTTCCTTTGTATAATTTTTTTATTTGTTTTCTTTGTTAATGTGTTTTACCTTTAGCAATGAAACCATCATTTGCCTTTACTTTGCCTCTTTTCTTCATCAATATTTCTCTTCATTAAACTCTTGTTAATGCATTTATCACAAAATGGAATAATTTCAAAAAAATTGAGGGACTCTACTAGGTTTGGCATATTATGCATATAGGGGTCTTTCAATTCTTCATGGTCCAAGAATCGACTAAATCATGCTTTAATACAACTTGTAACACCCTCAACCCGATTCGATTGGCCGAATTCGAATATTGAGTATTACCACGCTAATACAGAAAAAAATTTAATTTACTTATACAAATTTAAATCAATTACAAGTCACATAATTACAAGTTTTGAAACTAAAATACATGATTACATATATACCTACAACACGTATAATAGGTTACAATGATATCCAAATAGAAATCCTAATCAATTACAGATGCCCCAAATTATGGACTTTTGAATAACAATTCAGCCTTGGAACACGTCACCAAACTCGCTCTGTATGCATAATAACCTAATACACCACTTTTTGGCGTAGTCCTGGCATCGCCCCTCCTGGCGTAAACCCACATCATCTCACCTGTAACATAACACACATGGATAAATTCATAAGAACTTAGTGAGAAAAACATCATTTACATGAGTCATATTTGCATATTGCAACTGATAGTTTAGATAGTCAATCCCATCATTCTTAACTTTCAACTTTGTCTCTGGCGAATACTTCCTCAAGTTCCACTTATTTTTACTCATTTGTTTCTATACCTTACTTGGAAACTATTTCATTTTCTTATCAAAATGTCTTTGATACGTCACTTACATCCTTCAATCTCTGAGCCTACACCATATCCCGATTTAAAAAGAAACAAGTGTACAAATAATCGATACTTCCTTCAACACCAAATTTTATGTCTATAATCAGAACATGTTTTCAATTTTAATCCATTACTTCTCTATCTCTCTTTATTTCATTATTTCCAATCGAGTCTTAGTCTTGTACCATACTTTACCATATAGTCCATAGATGTAGATTGCCCTTCTGGCTTTCACTAATTTCGTTTAGGAGCCAAACAGAACTTGCCACGAGTGAAATTCATTATAATACACCATGAAGGCCTTATCATAGTACGCCACAAGGCTATGCTTGCAAGGTACGCCGCAGAGGCTATTCTTTCATAATTCACCGTAACAAAATTCTTTTCATAATTCACCACCAAGGCTTTTCTTTCATGATTCGCCACAAAGGCATTTCTTTCATGATTCACCACAAAGACATTTCTTTCATGACGTGTTTACAATATGGATTTGCCTAAACTCACACTATGTAAGGTTTTCCCATCATCTCCTAGAACAGGCAGAGAAATCCATTAGGTAATCACATCCTTTAATTCCTTTTAGAAGGTTCCATGGCCATGGGATTTCCTTTTAGAGTTTGTGTTTAAAGTCTAAACAGACCCCTTTTGACAACACTGCGATGAACAGACATAGACTCATTTGACAAACCCAACATGCATTGACACAATCCTCATTCACAATTTAGATCACTTACTCTTAACAGAACATACGTCACAGCATACATATAAGACACACATATATGGTCATACTCCCCATCTCGTTACTTGAGTCATCAGATTTATACCAGATGTACATACCATCCTCAACAAACACATAATCATAGATTTCCTTAACTGGTCTCCTATATAGTCATAAACATATCATACTATAACTTTCAAGATCTCGACATCACCTTTTTAACTAGTTTTCTGCTGATATTCTAGTACAAACAGTACATACAATAGTCAGCATAGAAACTCACCTAACAACCAGAGATACCAGCTTGAACTCTAGATATAAAAAGAAACTACAATAACCACTGCTTATTAAACATGAGAAGACCATTAAAACTCATTCGAAACCTTTACCATTATCTCAAACCCAAATAACCCTCATATAGCCTTACTTATTCATTTTACTATTCATACACTTATTCAAACTTAATCTTTCATAAATTTAACATGTAGAGTCACAAAACTTACCTTAACATGGAGTAGTCACTAACAAAGATCCAGATTTACAACTCCAGCTTAAAGAATAAGGAAATACTTTTAGGTTGCTCTAGCTTCAAAATAAGAATACTTTAAAAGGAAAAAGAAAAACTCTCCCCTTTTTCTACCCTTAATATCCACATTTTTAACCTAAGTCCTTATTGGAACTTGACACGTGTCACAACTTTCAAGACAACCTTTATAAATGGTTTATAGATGTAGAGAGAAACTAATAAAAAATCCAATAAATTATATACTTGGTTCTTCTATTCTATCCATTTCTAATCAAATCATTTTTAATGTAACTATCACAGTAACTCACTGAACTTGGCATACAATACCTTCGGCGATAACTGCAACTTATAAAATTCTCAATACTCTTACCAAACTCCCCTTCTTTACAACTCAACATCCCTACAGAATATTCTAATGTCTGCTATGCTTCTGATCTTATACGCCAAAAACAACTATTGGGCGGGTAGAGTCGCATCCCACAGATTATTCTCAACCTACCCGCCAGAACTTAGGACTTGACAAAATTGGGTGTTACACAAGCCACTTTTGGGTATGATCCTTGGAGTACTTCCTGTATTTCGTTGCACAAAAACTATATTACAACTTGACCCCCATACTTGTGGACATCGCCTTAATTCCTATCTTTAGTTGCAGAATTCTCTCTTCCAACAGTATTATGTCGGGAGGCCGTCAAATTGTTAGCACCATTGTCGGGGAGGCTTCACCATTAGGTTAGTTTTAATTTTTACGTTTAATAGGATAAGTAGAAATTTTCCTGAATTACAGAAATGGTTTTTAATTTTTTTAACATATTTTATTGTCTAACCAAATTTTTTTTCTTTGTGGATTTCAATATATAACTCAGAGTAGAAGCACACTTATAGAGTTAGGCACTAATCTAGAAAGAATCATATGCCGCAAATGTAGACAACAACAACAACAACAACAATAACAACATTAAATACAAAATAACCCACCCACTGTAGTTGATCCACTATCTGATAACTAGCTATTTGACGATCCACCCATACAACATTTGCCGCCACCACAGCATCAGTTACCTCTAGAGCCACCCATGGCTTAAGAAGAAAGGTCACTCAAAGACTACATGTTACCAAATCTAGACGTAGTACAAGGTAGTATTACAAGACTAACAATAACTACGAACAATTTTGAAATAAAGCCGACAATGATCCAGATGATTCAAAATAATATTTGGTTCAGAGGGACGGTGATGGAGGACCCCAATAAACATTTAAAATGGTTTCTCCAACTTTGCAATACTTTTAAATTTAAAGGGGTCACCGATTACGCTATTCATATTCGGTTGTTCCCTTTCTCCTTAATCGATAATGTTTTTTCTTAATTAGATTCACAGGCACTAGGATCAATTACCACATGGAACAAGCTTCCAGAGAAATTTTTGCACAAATTCTTCCCTATCAACAAAACTATTCAACTAAGAAGAGACATTAACAACTTCAAATAGATGAAAGGAGAAAACTTTTACAAAGATTGGGAACATTTTAAATTGCTCGTACAAAGACACCCTCATCATGGTCTACCTGAATGGTTAAGATTGTAGATGTTTTGCAATGGGTTAGATGGAAACTCGAGGTCAAGACTAGATGGAGCCGCAAGAGGGGCTTTAATGAACCAAACATATGAGGACACCTATCAACTGATAGAGAACATGGCCATGAACTCTTGCCAGTGGCCAAATGAAAGGTTTACTTATAGTCCAAGATCATCTACAACAAAAGTTGTCCATGAGGAAGACAAATACCAACAAATATTGGACAAGCTTAACAGGTTGGAGTCAACATCAACTCGACCCATGATGAATGAACCAGTCAGGACGATCAGTCAATACCCTGAGAACCAGTCCAAAGACGTGAACTATATAGGGAATAGGGGTGTAAACCCCAAACACTTACAATCCAAGATGGAAGGATCACCCAAATTTAAGATGGGGTGGAAACCAAGGAGGAGGCAATGCTACTCAAAATCGGAGAAATCCTACTTACCAACCTCCTTATTTGAAGAAAGCTTCAGAGAGGACTATTGCAAATGACCATACCGTATGCGATCCAAGGTTAAATTTGTATTTAAGGCTAAAATTAAATTTAATAATTAAAGGTAAAATAGAAACAAAAACTATATTATAAATTTTTTTAAAATTTAATTATAATTTAATAAAATCTAATTTAAAAATTCATATTATTTAATCAAATAGAGTATTGAAAAGAATTATATATACCTAGCGGGAGTTAACTCATCTTCTAGAAATGCAAGCGGGAGTTAACTCGGAGTACTGTGATTGAATTGTCTAATGTTTTAGTTGTTTAGTTAAGTATTTTAGTTTCTATTGCATTTTATACACATTTTTTCTGTGAATGAAAATTATTAAAATTTATTTTTTTATCTACTTGTTTGATAGATTGTTAAAAAGAATTTAATTTATTTCAATGATTTAATTTTTCATACATGTTTAATAATCCAAAATAGAAACAACTTGTTAGAATTTTTTCTATAAGAAAATGGAAAATAATAAGTAGAAAAGAGTGCTAAATTAGACATATATGCCATTTTTTTTAATTGTCCTTTTAAGCTTTTTTTTTAAATTAGGGAAATAGGTCGGTTTTGGAGGAAGAGTGTGAAAGCATGACATGCTTTCACAAGCTCTCTCCTTGGCCTTTTCTTTCAATTTTGTTAGAGTTTATAGGTGGATTTGAGGGGTTGGGATGCAATAATGTGTTTCAGAACACATACATTTCATATGTCATGTCCGGATAGGACCATTACCTCAGAAACCCATCCTATAGAAGTCATGTTTCTAGGTGACAGTGCTTAATACGATCACGTGTTTGAGTATAAACATGGTCCAGTTGACAGTTGTTATACAATCATGAGTTCAAGCTTTTTGGATACTCGTAGATGTTGCCTTATATATACCATACATAAAATTAAATCCATAATCATAGGGAAATTTTCTAAATATAGACACATCCTGTAATGTGATATTACTAGAAAAATACTGTCACACCTAGTTTTCATGAAGGTCCAGAAATTAAGGAATATTTGGGAGTTAATTGAAAGAGATAGTAAGTGCAGTAGCCTATACTAAAAAATTAGGAAATTTTAAGGGCTGAATGACAATTATTTGGGATTCAATTCTAGTTCAGTTAAGTTTGAATCGGTTGGTTCTTTAGTGGGAAATATAATGATTACCAATGGATGGCTTAATTAGGGTTTTGGTGACCATGCATGAAGGGTTATTCATATATGTATGAGAAGCATTATTCTACAGACAAAATTCTTCTCATTTCTGTTTATATTTTCTTATCTTTTTCATCATCTTCTTTAGTTACTCCGAAGAAGAGAATAATGAATAAAACTCTGCATGGGGTAGTGATAATGAGGTTTAAGTCTGGAAAGTAGGGAAACCGGTTAACTGATAAGCTTCTTAATCTTTTTGTACTCGTGGATTTGAGAAAAAAAGAACAAAATATTTCTATAATATTTGAAAAGCTTCTACGTGATACTAGATTCTAGGTTTTAAAGTTTGAATACCTTCGGTTTAATTGGTATATGTGTTTTTATGCTTAGCTTCCAAGAAGGAGGCTTTGGCATTTGGAAAAACTAAGCTGGCGAGGACAAAGGATAGTAGATGAGTTTTTGAACTCCTCTCATTGGGTGTGGTTTTAGGTTGTTCTGTTTGTGTGGTTGCTTGCGCGTTCTATACTAAATTTGGTCTGAGCACATAGTTGGGTATGAATATTGTTGTCTGGGATTGTATGGAAATTATATACAGCCATAGGTTTGTACAAGTATGAGAGTTGCACGAATGTTACAATTAAACTAGTATAGTTGTGCGTTGATTGAAATGTGGCATACTACTGACCTACTGTCAAATGTAGTAGTCAATTCGGGTTATTTTCTCACTTAAGGAGGTTGTTTTCTATGAAGTTTAGTATTTAATATTATGTCTTCAGTATTTAGTAGTTAGAAGTAAATATTAATAAAATAAGTGTTTTAAAACACAGTTTGTGAGTGTTGTAATCTATTAAGCCAACATGAGCCTTAGGTAGTTCTAATATATTCAATTGAGTGTATAGGGACGAGTGATTGAAAAGCTTCCCTAGCTGATTAAGCATGAAACGAACAAAAATTGGCGTGGAACTCATGTCGTGTCGCACCATAGCCCTTGTGTGGTGCAATATAGATTGAATTACTGCCCAAGTATGCCGAGGATATTTTCTTCCACACAATTGACTTTATACAAAGGCCTAGGATGTGCCGAAGACCTAACTCGGGATACCAACACTCTTATAAATAAGACTTTAGGGGTTCGACGTAACTAAGTCGTACTAGACGCACTCAAAAACCCAGAAGCGAGATAGTCTTCCTGATTGGTTTATGGATTTAAGTTTTTTGTTTATTTTTCTTGTTTATTTATTTTATTTTTTAAGTTATCTTATTAATCTATTTTATGATGACTCGTAATATATAAATTAATTATTATTGAGAATTATTATTGTAAAAATATTTTTATAATTTATATTATCCTCCCTTTGGTACGATCCTCGGAATACTTCCAAGTGTTTCATTGTAACTAAACTATATTACAATTTGACCGGTACACTTGCGGACACTTCGTTCTAATTCCTTATATATTTTTGTTGATATATTTTACTATAAATGATAACTCATTTATAGACGGTCAAGTTGTTAGCGCTATTGTTGGGGAGGTTTCGTCATTAAATCTTAAAAATATTTTTACAATAAATAAGATAAGCAGAAACATTAAAGCTTATAAATACAATTTTTTTATTTTATTTTTAGTAAATTTAGAGAAGAAACAATGATGGGTACAACTATATTTAATGAAAATTGGCTAGAACTTAGTATTGCCCAACCAGTAATGAGTACAATTTGATTTGAGATTAATCTCTCCTTATTAACATGGTTATCCACTAATATGTAGTTTAAAGATGATTCAACCTTGGAACCAATAGCTTTTCTTAGACGATTTGAACAAATATGTAGTATGGTGAGTTATGCTGGAGTTTCAGAAAAAGTAATCAAGTTACTATTGACCCCTTTTGCCCTGAGAGGCTAGATCTGAGAATTTTTAAAAACATTACCTGTAGGAACTATTACAACATGGGAAGAGTTTGTGCAATGGTTCTTACAAAGGATCATACCCATGCCCCTACGGTTAAAGGCAAATAAGGAGTTATTGCAATTCAAACAGAGCCCCTTCAGAACGGTTGGTCAAGCATGGGAGCAAAAATATAGTTTGACTTGATGGTTGGAGGAGTGTTTGGTCAAAAACTACTCAAGAAATTATTATGCTCCTTGAAATAGTGAGCAACAAAGGCTATACTTGGAGCAAAATTAGTAGAAAAAGTAATTAGAATTGATGAAGTGAATGAGGATAAGGAGGAAGAAATAGAACAATAATAGAGCGACGATGAAGATTGCAGTTCAGATGCTGAAGAAATTCTAAAAGATGAATTTTTCGATAAATTGCTTGAGAAGTTGTTGGAATACATCTATCAAATGGATTGGAAAAGACAATATAAGGAACCTCTGCGTCAGTCAGAAAATCTTCTAGCTAAGATGATTTCGTCAATTGTCAAACCACTGGTGTTGGAATTAAAGCCTTTTCCCACATATTTGAAATACAAGTATTTGGGCGATAACAATACTTTACTAGTAGTCATTGTAGTAGGCTTATCGATGGAGCATGAGAATATGATTTTGGATGTACTTAAAGCTCATAAAAAAGCTATTCGGTGGACCACTATCAAAATGAAAGGAATTAATCCAGTTTTTATGCCAGCATAAAATAAGATTGGATGGAGGAAAGAAGCCAATGGTTAATGTTTAGCGAACCTTTAGTCTAACAATGAAAGAGGTGGAAAGAAAAAGCTAATGAAGTGGTTAGATGTTGAAATTGTCTACCCTATCTCCGATAGTGAATGGGTGAGTCCAACACAATGCATTCCAAAAAAAAAGGAATAACAGTGGTGACAAATGAGAAGAATGAGTTGATTCCTACTCGGACAATTACAATATGGCAGGTATGTATTGACTATAGGAAATTAAATGACACAACAAAAAAAAATCACTTCTTGCTACCATTTATAGACCAAATGCTTAACCGATTGGTGAAAAAGGAATACTATTGTTTCCTTGAAGGATATTATGTCACACCCCAAGTATGGCAGATCCAAAACTTAGGCGTATACTAGTGAAATAATTTGTTTGGTGAAGTACTATTTGCCCAATTGTTTTTTTTTTTGGCGAATAAGAGTGGGCATATATAGTAACTATTGTGTAAGTAAGTAAAGATTTTGTTTGAGGTTATTCTACTATTTAAAGAAAAATGAATGTGTTAGCAAAGAAGTGGTATTTAATGAATGTGTTAGCCAATTGGGTTACCCGGTCAAATAATTTACGTTTAGGATCCTCATTTATGTTTTTCTCAGAATTTGTAGGCCACTGAGAAGGACAAATTATGAATTCGAGTGATAGTTGTTAAGTTCCACTAAGTGGAATGGGGTAATATTTATATTTATGTTAGAAGGGTTTCGAGAAAGGTTCTTCTTTCTCCAATATTAATCTTTGATTCTTTCTTCTCAAATCTAATTGTATTTCTTCTCCATTAAGCTAGAAGCTAAATTTATTTTTTAAATCATTGGGCATTCCATCTGCAGGTAAGTATCACCGATCTGGATGTTAAGTTTTGAAAAATAAAGTATGTAAGAGGTATATGAATAGTAAGTTGTTAGTACTAGGCATTGCATAAGGGTTGTAATTATGGATCTATGTTCTTTAAGTAGTTGTTTTTGTGGATTCAAAAAAGATGTTTGAGTCTGGAGCTTTAAGCTATAGTAGGCGAGTCCCTAATGTCGACTCCTACAAGTCTTTCTAGATAGATCTCTTGAAATTGATGTTCCAGTAATGGTGTATGAATTCCTAATGACTACTAAAAATATGTATGTAATCCTGGTATAGTATCCTTGTGAGACCAATATGTAATGATTTTTATATACGAATGCATGTGATTTTGTGAAACAACTATATGTGTGTGCCTAGGATTTATACTATGATACATGACTGTTTACATATGCGTGTAACATGTATTGAAGTGTGATTTGGTTAAGAAAATGAGTTTGGTTTACCTAAATGTGTACTTATGTTAGGTATATGAAGTGTAATGATTGGACTTGTTGGGGAAAATAGGGTGTAACTGAGTGATGGGAGGTTATCATGTGAGTCTTAACACCACGGTGGAATTCCATGAAGTCTGTCTCGACAGTAAACACAAGTTTTGATGTGAAAACTCGTTAAAAGTCCATGGCAATGACATATTCTAGAAAGGAGCTGATGAGTCGCATTTATCGACTAGACTTTTCTGTATGCCCTTGGGCGATGATGGGCAAACCTCACGCGATGTGTTTTTAGAGAAATCCATATCACAAGCATGGCATTTCTTGGGGTGCGTTTGTTACATTATGTATAGTCATTGTGGTGCATTCTATATAGCCTTTATAATGCATTCTGTATGGCCTTTGTGGCATTTTGTATGGCTTTTATGGCATTCTGTTAACCTTTGTGGCGTATCTGGTATGTTTCCTATACGGCATACTATGTTTGGCCCTTATGGCATACTCTAATAAGTCTACAATTTTTTGAAGTGATTTTGGCTTGAAGAATTATGTGATGCAATCAAATGGACTCTAAAGGAAGTTTTTCGAAAACATGAATTGTATGTTCAAAGAGGATATCTGTCGTGGTTATCTATCAATAGAATATGGGTGTGTTCTCACCTAGAAGTGGTATATAAGTGTCCATTGTTCAAAATTATTTGAATTATGTATGGTTGGTAATTTGAGTTATTTTTATCTGCCATATCTGAATAATGTTATGTTTAAACTGTGAAATTCTCTAGTATTTGTGCTAACTGTCAGTTTGTGTATTGAGATACAGTATGATATGATTGGAATACTGATGGTATTCAACTCTGCCTAGGAATTCACCAAAAGTGGAAGTATCCTCCTGTGAATAGTGTTTTTGAACAAAAGTTCCAAAATAAAAGGTACAAGTAATCTTAGTAGAGAAGAAGAGGTATTATGGCCAGGTAAGATCTGAAGTAATCCATTGAGTTGAGTTCGACTAGAGAGACAAGCTAGGAATACGCCAAGGAAATGACGATCAAGGATGTTATGCATACAATGGACGTATTTAGATAATTGTTGATTGTAGGATTACGCCTTACTAGTTTGTTTTATTAAACCTATATATTGTAATAAGTTGTGATAAATATGATGTATTATCTCTAAATAGATTTCTTTGGTTCTTAAATAGTTGAGATTTTGAATTAAATGATAAGAAAAAGGTTTTGAGTTAATTATTTAGGAAGGCTATTTATTGCATTTTTCTAAGTAAAACATGTACTATCACCTCGGACCTGTACCTGGAGACTTGGGTCGGGTTGAGGATGCTACATTTTTAGGATCTCATCTAATCCCTATCCACCCAAATGAACAGGAAAAAAACTACGTTTACATGTCTGTTTGGAACATATGCCTTTCGAAGGATGTCGTTTGGATTATGCAACGCTCCTGCTAACGGGTTTTGGAATACTCTGAAAAAGAACTGTTGAATGACATTTTATCTAATAGGGTTCTCTACATGTCTTAGGGTGATGATAGGAAAACCTCACTCAATATTGCAAACATGACAGTTATGGAATGCCTATGTGGCATTTTGTTTGACTTAGTGGCGTACTCAAAATGAATCGCCTTTGTGGCATATTCTGAAATAAGGACTTATGACATGTACAATATATCTTTTGTTTGCCTCTGATGTGTTCTATGAATTTCGTCGAGCAGTAAACATGAAACTCTATATGAATGCTTGTATGGTGTACTCTGTTAAACCTATGTAGCATGAACTGTCAGGAATTTTTGGTAAGAGTTGAATCTAAATGTTTGTCATTATTGTAAGATAAGAGTAAATTCTTTTAGTTCTAAAATAAGTAAATCTAAGATGAGGTATTGATATGTTCTGGGTTATGAGTGACTAAGTCTTAAGGGCTTCCATGAAAAAGAGATGTGTATCTGTATGTTAAAAAGGGTATCTGTTCTAATGATCTGTAAATATGGAAAGAGAGTGGTATTGTATCTTCTTCTAGTATTATTCTGAATTTGAGTTAATGTTATCTTGAATTATTGGATTCTGATATATCACGATATGAAATTCTTCAGAGTGGTCTATGTAGCGATTTATCAATATGGATATGTGTGGTACTAAATCAAGGTCTGACTGAGTATGATTTGATGGTATTATATTCTGCATAATTATTCACCAAACATATATGTATTCGCCCGTGATAAATGTCAATGAACAATTGTTTAAGACAAGATTATGAGTTAAGGCAAAGTTATTGGAAGTGGTTTCTAAGGGTATGTACTGTTAAGAAATTATTATGGGACAAGAGATTTATGAAATGTTTGTAAAGATTCCTTTCTTAGATAGATAAGGAAGATGGAGTATGACAAGAGTAGGATAGCTAGAGTTTAAGAGAATGGTATTTTGTGGTGGTATTCGCTGAAATAAATTATGCAAGATAATTCCATCAAGGTAGTTTTATAATGAGCTCACAAAGTACTTTTTTACTTACAAGATTTTTTATTACTTTTAGCTATTTGTGTGGAGACTTCGCTTGGAGGGATGACGCCAGCAGTACACCAAGGTAGTTACAAAGTGGGCTATTATGCATATAGTGGATATATGGCGTAGTTTAGGAATACGCCTTTTGAGTCTGTATAAGTAAACTTCTAAATTGTAAAGATTTGTATCAAGATTGATGTAATCAAATATATTTTAAACATTTCCCTTGTTTTCTTCTAATAAGTTTTTAATTAAAATGTCAAAGAACATGTTTAAAGAAATCAAAAATTATAAATTTTTTTATGATTAACTTTTGTGTAGTAACACCTAAAATTCGAACCCAGTGAGTTGGGGTCGAGTTTGGGATGTTACACCCTAGACCCCTAAGTATCGGTGCATTTCGTCTTGGGTAGTACTACAATCGTACATCATAACTTCTACACGCGATATAGTATCATAAGGTTAACTTGGCCTCATCCCCTCTTCTGGTAGTTGTTATAACCATTTTTTGAAAGGAAGTGAAAGGGAAACAGAAAAGAAGGAAGCAAATGTTACCTTTGAGAAATATAAAGATTAAAGACAAAGAAAGTAGAAGGATTAAGCAGAAAGGGAAATTAGGGTTCCCATTAATTCAACAAAAGTGTTTAAAAAGGGTATTTGAGTACCTATTTTATAGAGACAAGTGTAGGCAAGAAGTTTAATTCGTAGTAACTGTTCAGATTCTCTAGTATAAATTTGACATCTGTCAAAGAACAATTTTTGAAACGTTTAAATTTATGCAAGTAACCAATGGATCTTAAATTCACTCATTGGAAACAAACTGTTGGTATTATCGTATGGGATTTCTGAGGTTTACGCCTTTAGAAAGAAGCTGCTTTGGGTAAGAAGTATAGTTTGTTAATTAGTAGTATGTGCCTGGCGCAAACGATGAGTTTTTAGTTATTATTATGAAACCTTTCAAGTTAGAAAATTTTGAGGAAGAAATTTTGTTTAGAGGAGAAGAGTTGTCACACTCCAAGCCTGGCAGATCTAAGACTTAGGCATATACTAAAGAAATAATCTGGTTGGCGAAGTATTATCCGCCCAATTTTTTTTTTTGAATGAGAGTGGGCGTATAGCAATCGTTGTGTAAGTAAGTAAAGATTCTGTTTTAGGTTATTTTGCTATTTAAAGAAAAAGGAATGTGTTAGCAAAAAGGGGTATTTAAGGTATGGGTTACCACCGAATGTATAGTACACCTAGTTTGTCTGAGTACTGTGCTTCTTAGATTTGTACAGTGATCTGGTTGGGAGCCAATTGGGTTAGTCGATCAAATAATATTCGTTCAGGATCCTCACTTATGTTTTTCTCAAAATCTATAGGCCACTAAGAAGGATAAATTATGAATTCGAGCGACATTTCTTAAGTTCCACTGAGTGGAATGGCGTAATATTTATATTTATGTGAGACGAGTTTTGAGGAAGGTTATTCTTTCTCCAATATTACTCTTTAATTCTTTCTTCTCAAATCTAATTCATTTCTTCTCAGTTAAGCTAGAAGTTAAAGTTCTTTATTGAATCAGTGGTCATTCCATCTCGGAGTAAGTATCACCGATCTGCTGGAAACACGAAAATATACACACTTTTTCATGCCCTTTTTAGCTTAAATTCATGCAATGTCAGTAAAATTCTTGACGAAAAACATATAATAATTATAAAATAATTAAATTGCACTCAAATTATGAACATGTTGAATTTTAATTAATTTTATATCAACTTTTGATTAATTTTCATTATGTTCGACAAATTTGTACAAAGGGCGAAAAATGACTCAGCAGACACTGCTAGAAGTGCAAAACCGAGAAGCAATTTTAAAGCATCAAGGTGAATTAATTTTTCAGCCTAAGACGGTCAAAATTATGTGCATTAATTCATAATATAATTAATTTTAATTTTAATTTTAATTTTAATCTAATTTAATTTGGGTTAAATAATTTATTATTAATTAATTATGAAATGTGGTCGAGTTGAGTTGAACCGAGAAAATCGATCCAACCGAGCACTGGGCAGCCCAAACCCGTCCCACATGCTAACCCAATCAATTTTTTTGACTGGTTATTTGTCTTGCAAAATGTCCCTTGAAGACTCCTTCAATTTTCATTCAAACCCTTCCACTATTCATGCCTTTCAAGATTTGCCCCTACCTAAAAATAGCATGTTTGAAATCTTCAAACATGCCACACGAGTGGCCAGCCATAGGGGGAAGTCTTTGGCTGCTGACTTTGGCTATTTTTAGCAGCCTTCTCAACCTATAAATACCCTCCTTGGCTGCTCACTTCAAACACATCTCAAACCCATTCATTTCTTCACTTCTCTCTCACTTTTTTCTCTTCATTCCCTTCCATTGTTCTTTAATTTCTTCTCCTATTCCTTTGCCGATTTCACCTCTTGAAAAATATTCATTCAACCACTATTTGGAGTAGCATTCAAGTGTTCATGGAAGCCTCAATTCAACAAGAACAAGCGGAGAAGGAGGAGAGGAGCAAACTAGTGAAGCCTCGGAGAAACACTGGATTTGATTCTTATTCCTTATCCTTTTAATTTTATTGTTGTTATGAACATGTCTATGAATATTTGTGATGTTGATATGTTTAAGTTAATTAATATGGCTTAAATTTATTTCATGTTTGGTTGATTACATTTCGTCTACTTGAGTTATTGAAATTGTGTTTGTGTTGTTATAGGTCTCGGTAAGATGTTTGATTAAGTAAAACCATTACTAAGTTATTCTAGCATTACAATTGTAAGGTAACTAATGAATTAATTATTTAAATGGATTGAAATTGTAATTAATTGACATGATACTTAATCAGTGCATGTTTAATCATCTAAGGTAGCTAAGGGTCAAATTAGCAACGGTATCTAACGACACATTAGCCTTGCATAATTTGCAAGATTATTGTGATTAAACTGTTTCAAGGTAGAAATACATTGTTACCTCACGTAATCTTTTATGTGCTTATGAGATTGAATTAATTGTTTGAATTGGCATAGAGATATGTACAAGAGATTATTTTAATTTCATAAGTATGTATGTGCACGAACACATTTACTTATTAAAATTTGTTTAATCGGTTTAATTGACATAGAGATGTAGTCAAGAGATAAATGTATTTTGGTAGGTGAGTATATTCATAAATTAACAAATTACCGAAGTTGCTCGAATTTATTTGTAAGAACATGAACATGAGTTTAATGGTTCTAAATTAAGAAATGTAATTAATCTAACACAATTTTGTCATCTTTTGAAATTGTGCATTGGAAATTTTATTTTATTTTATTTATTTTACTTAGTTAAAAATCTTAGTTTTTAATCACCTCCTCAAATCAAAATATTTTTCTTCACTAAAGTATTTTTAATTGCATTCATAAATAATTATTTTCACAGTCCCTATGGGTACGATAACTCGACATTTATTTGTCACTTTATTACTTGTTGCGATTGTGTACACTTGCATATTTCCGTCATCCCAAGTTTTTGGCGCCGTTGCTGGGGACTATTTTAAGAAGTCATTATTTGTGAATTTGTTAATTTTGTATTTTGGTTTGTTTTTCTGTTCAATTTTATCTTAATTAATTTTTCTTTTTTTATTTCAGATGTTTGTGAGTATTGATTGAATTATCGACTTACTCCCCGTAGACTCTAAGATTGAAAGAACTTTTCAACAGCGAAGAAGACAAGCAAGTCAAAGAAGGACCTAAGAGATGAGCTTCTAAAATCTGAATCAAGGAAACGAAGCAAACCCTACTCAAAATCCTATCCTTATTATTGATGATAGGGATAGAGCTCTAAGGCAGTATGTCGTGCCAGTGTTTCATGATCTTAATTTGAGTATTAGGAGACCTAAAATCGAGGCACAACAGTTTAAGTTGAAGCCAGTCATGTTCCAGATGCTTCAGACTGTAGGCCAATACAGTGGAATGCCTATCGAAGATCCTCATCTTCACTTAAGATTGTTTATGGATGTGAGCATTTCTTTCAAGTTAGCTGGAGTACCCGAAGATGCACTACGATTGAAGCTATTCCCATATTCTCTAAGGGACAGAGCTTGAGCCTGGTTGAACTCATTGCCACCAAATTCAATTTCCACATGGCAAGAGTTAGCAGAAAGATTCCTTATGAGGTATTTCCCGCCTATCAAGAATTTCAAGTTGAGGAACGAGATCACTACTTTCCAACAAATGGATGATGAGTCCTTGTATGAGGTATGAGAAAGGTACAAAGAAATATTACGAAAGTGCACTTATCATGAAATCCCACATTGCATCCAACTTGAGACATTTTATAATGGTCTCAATGCTCACACGAGGATGGTAGTGGATGCTTCTGCTAACGGTGAGCTCCTTTTTAAGTCTTACAATGAGGCTTATGAAATCATCGAGAGGATTGCAACAACAATTATTAATGGCCAACCAATTAAGCAGCGTCAAGAAGATGAGTCGCTGGAATACATGAAGTAGACGCTCTCACTTTACTCACATCTCAGGTATCCTCAATTTCCTCAATGCTTAAAAATTTTACCACTAATGGGTTTAATAATTTTGCAGCACAGCCACTAAATCAATTTGAAAATGTAGCCAGTCTCTATTATGGGGAAGGACATCTGTTCGAAGAACGTCCATCAAACCCAGGATCCATGTATTACATGGGTAACCAGAACCAAAACCAAGAAAGGCAAGGACAACAATCCAATTCCTATAACCCATCGTGGCGAAACCACCCTAATTTCTCCTGGAGTAACTAAGAGGCTGGACCCAATAACACATACACCTAACCAAGACTGACCCAGCCACCTATTTTTACCCAACAAGTTAAGAAACAACCTTAAACTAAACCATCCAATGGCTTAGAAAATTTTTTAAAGGCATACATAGCCAAGAATGATGCCTTAATCCAAAGCCAAGTAGCTACATAGAAAAACAGGGAAAAGAAAATGGGCCAGCTTGTAATTGAACTCAGAAACCAACGAGAAGATGCTTTACCTAGGGATACGGAGAATTCGAGGAACCCAGGGAAGAAGCATTGTGAAGCGTTGACATTGAGGAGCAAAAAGACATTAGAGCCCATCACCGTCGAAGTTGAAAAGGAGCCAGCTGATGCTCAAGACTCAGAGGAAGTTCAACCAAGTGTTGAAATTCCAGTTTCACAAGAACCTAAATCTGCAAAATCTGATAAGTTAACTTCTGAACTAGCTAATTTTGATAAACTAGCAACTTCGTTAGATACAGAATTGCCACAAAAGACGAAACAATCAGTTTCAGTAAAGAAGCCTTCACCACCCTACCCTCAAAGACTTCAGAAGCACTTGAAAAAATGCCGAACTCCATCAAATTCATGAAGGATATTCTATCAAAAAAATGAAGACTTGGAGAATTAGAGACGGTAGCCCTGACAAAGGATTTCAATGCATATCTTCAAGACAAACTACCCCAAAGTTGAAAGATCCTGGATGTTTTACCATACCTTGCAACATTGGAGCAACATATTGTGGTAAGGAACTATGTGATTTGGGTGCAAGTATCAATTTGATGCCCATGTCAATATTTAGGAAGTTGGGGATAGGTGAAGTTAGACCTACTACGGTTACACTTGAATTAGTAGATTGATCCTTAGCACTTCCAGAAGGAAAAATCGAGGATGTATTGGTACGTGTAGACAAATTTATGTTTCCTGTTGACTTTGTTATTCTAGACTTTGAAGTAGACAAAGAAGTGCCAATCATCCTAAGAAGGTCTTTCCTAGCACCCGGAAGGACCCTTATTAATGTGCAGAAGGGCGAGCTTACTATGCGTGTTTAGGACGACCAGGTAACATTTAATATTTTTAAGTCTATTCGATTTCCTGACACAATTGATGATTGTTCTGCAGTGTCTAATTTAGAGGAATTAATCATGGAAAAGGAACTCAACTATGTTGAGGACCCATGGAATAAATTTTGACATTAGATCCTTAAAGTGATGAAGAGGAGGATGAATACTTAGCTTTGCTAGAAGCTAATCAAAGGGAATTTAATCCACAATCTCGCTTTGAATCTTTGGATTTAGAGAATAAGGATTATGGCTAACCAAAAGCGTCAATTGAGGAGCCACTTAAATTAAAACTGAAGGTACTTCCCTCACATTTAAAATATATTTATTTAGATAATGCTTCTACTTTTCCTGTGATTGTTTCAACGAAATTAACCGTTGAGCAAGAAGGGAAACTCATCCTAGTATTGAAATAATTCAAGAAGGCTATCGGATGGACCATAGCCTATATACGCGGCATTAGTCTGTCTGTATGCATGCATAAGGTCATCTTGGAATATGGCAAAAAAGGGATGATTGATGGACAACGAAGACTGAACCCCATCATGAAGGACGTGGTAAAGAAAGAAATCATCAAGTGGTTAGATGCGGGTATAATTTACCCCATCTCAGATAGTTCGAGGGTAAGCTGGTCCAATGCGTGCCAAAGAAATGAGGTATTACGGTCATAGACAATAGGAATAATGAGTTGATACCAACTAGAATGGTTACGGGATGGAGAATTGCATCGAATATCGGAAGCTGAACAAGGCAACTAGGAAAGATCACTTTCCTTTGTTATTTTGGGACCAGATGCTTGATAGACTCATGGGGCGAGACTATTACTATTTTCTCAATGGATACTCGGGGTATAATCAGATTACAGTAGCACCAAAAGATCAACACATAACAAAATTCACTTGCCCGTACATTACAGTTGCATTTAGATGCATGTCGTTTGGTTTATGTAATGCACCTGCTACATTTCAAAGATGTATGATGTCTATTTTTACTGACATGGTTGAGAAATACTAGGAAGTCTTTATGGATGATTTTTCAGTATCCAAAGATACGTGTGATGATTCCCTAGCCAATCTAGTCAAGGTACTCAGGCAATACGAAGAAATAAATCTCGTACGCAACTGAGAAAAGTGTCATTTCATGGTACGAGAAGGTATTGTTCTAGGGCATCTGATAACAAGACATGGAATAGAGGTAGATAAAGCAAAGGTAGACGTTATTGAGAAACTCCCACCTCCAACATCTGTAAAGAGTGTTAGGAGCTTTTTGGGCCACGCCGGTTTCTATCGAAGATTTATCAAGGACTTCTCCAAAATTGCTAAAACCCTTATGAAAATTATTGGAGAAGGACACAACGTTCAAATTTGATGAGGAGTGCTTAAGAGCTTTCAAAGATTTGAAGAGTTGGTTAGTTTCGGCACCCATAATCCTCCCACCAGACTGGGATTTGCCATTTGAATTGATGTGTGACGCAAGTGACTTTGTGATAGGAGTTTTCATGGGCCAGCGAAGGAACAAAGTTTTTCATCCCATATACTACGCAAGTCGAACATTGACAGGAGCTCAACTGAATTATACAGTAACAGAAAACGAGTTACTTGCTATTGTGTTTACTTTTGACAAGTTTCGATCCTATCTTGTAGGTACTAAAGTGACTGTCTGTACGGACCATTCAGCAATTAAGTATTTACTTGCCAAGAAAGACGCTCAGCCAAGACTGATCCGATGGGTACTTCTACTTCAGGAGTTCGATCTAGAAATTCAAGATCGAAAGGGAGTAGAAAACCAAGTAGCAGACCACTTGTCTAGATTGGAGCCGTAAGAAGGGAATTCCCCACTTATACCCATTTAGGATACATTTCCAAATGAACACATACTGAAGGTACATCTTGTCCATAATACCCCTTGGTTTGCTGATATTGCTAACTATTTGGCTTATGGTTTGATGTCGATTGATAAGACGTATCATCAAAAGAAAAAGTTTCTTCACGATGTGAAGTACTATTTCTGAAAGAACCATACTTGTTTAAAAAGTGTGCAGATCAAATGATCAGGAGTTACGTGGCAGAAGATGAAGTACATAAGATTCTACATCATTTCCACTCAACTCCGAGTGGGGACACTTCGGAGGTACACGTAATGCAGTCAAAGCATTGGAAGTCAAATTCTTTTGGCCAACACTATTCAGAGATGCTTATGCTTACGTAAAGAGTTGTGATTGATGTCAAAGGGTTGGAAACATCACCAATAGAAATGAGATGCCCTAGAAAAACATCATTGAGGTAGAGTTATTCGATGTTTGGGGTATTAACTTTCTCAGTCTTTTCCCTTCGTCTTTCGGTCACAAGTACATATTGGTAGCAGTAGACTACGTGTCTAAGTGGGTTGAGGCTGAGGCATATTTGATGAACGATGCTATGGTTGTGATGAAGTTTTTGCAGAAATGTGTTCACAAGGTTTGGAACCCCAAGAGCTATCATCAATGATGACGGGTCCCATTTTGTGAACAAGTGGTTGAAATGGTTACTCAACAAACATGGAGTGAAGCACAAGGTTGCCATAACTTACCATCCGCAGACAAATGGGCAAGCTGATCTGGAAAACAAAGAGATCAAAAGCATACTCGAAAAGGTAGTTTGCCCAAACTGACAAGATTGGTCCAAGAGACTGAATGATGCTTTATGGGCCTACAGGACAGCATACAAGACAACTTTAGGGATGTCACCCTATAGGTTGGTCTTTGGGAAAGCCTGTCACCTGCCCTTGGAGTTCGAACAGAAAGCTTACTGGGCTTTCCAACAACTCTTCGTGGATCTTAAGCTTGTTAAAGAGAAACGGATGCTCCAACTCAATGATTTAGAAGATTTCCAAATTTTCTCATACGAGAATGCCAAATTACTCAAGGAAAGACTTAAGAGATGACATGACAAGCACATTCGGGTTCGAGAATTTGAAACATGTCAGTAAGTCTTGTTATTCAATTCTAGGTAAGTTAAAATCACGTTGGTCCGGTCCATTTACAATTCACCAAGTTTACCCATATGGAGTTGTCAAACTTCAATGCAAGGGAAGTAATTTTCGAGTCAATGCTCAGCGCTTAAAACATTACTGGGGAGATAAAATTGAACGAGATCAAATCCCGTTCATTTTATCAGATATTTAATTTTTCTTGTTTTTCTTTTTAAATAAAATATTTAAGGTATATTTTTGGGATTATTATGTTTAAATAAATTCTGTCTAGGAGATTGGAACTTAAGCGGGACCGCTTGCGACCCCTCCAATCTGTCCTAGGAATTGATTTTAACATAACCTTCCGAGAAATTATTCCCTAAATGGAAAAATAATTTTTTAGTGTTTCAAATAAAAGATTCAATTTTGATCCAAGTTTTAATTGCAACTCAATTTCAAATTTCCCTTAAGTCTAGGTAATTAATTGAATTATTTTCAAAATTTGGTTGCTCTTTTGTAAATATTAAAATTAAATGTCTTGTTGTAAATATTTTCAAAAAGCATCTAGAAGAAATGTTTTAATTTAATTTAATAAATAAGATGATAATCATTAATATATAATTATATCTATTATAATATATATTAATTATTATCAGCTTTGCATAGAATTATGATTAGTTTAAATTTGATCATATTTTATTTAATAAGTATTTATTTTTAATAAATTAATAGCAAATAATAATTTAATATGGATTATATTAATTATTAATTGTTGTTAACTCTATGTAGAATTAGAACTTGAAATATCTTAATTATTAATTTGTTCTAAGAATTAATTGTTGTTAACTCTATGTAGAATTAGAACTCGCACCAACACCCTTTTCTATCGCACCACACCATCAAGACACCCTACAACCATCCCTAAACCAACCCCTTTTGCTTTTTTTTTTTTTTGAGTTCTTAACTTTTATAAAAAGGTGGTAAGACAAATTTTTCTCCCAAATTTTAATTTTATTTAATTATTTAATTTTTCAATTTATTGAATTATTAATATTTTATACTAATTAAATTTTTGAGAAAATATTTGTTTCCCTCTTATGTTCAGGTTAATCATGCCTCGCAAGAGAACTTCTGCCTCTGCTCTTGATGAATCACAAAACTAATTCCACTATGAAGGAGCCAAAGCGAGACACGGAAGCACTTTTAAGAATCAACAGATGCACCCAGAAAAAGGCTTTACGCTGAAAGAAAGCAACTATATTAATTTCATGGCACGCATTCGAAAAATTACTGAAGCTCTTAATTGGGAGTTATCTTGTGAGAAAAGGCCTAGTGCAGATGAAGAGTTAGTTCGTGAATTTTATGTGAATTTGACCTCAAGCGAATTTATGGAAGTTTCTATTCGCGGAATCAAGGTACCAATAACCTCAAACGATATTAATGAATTCTTTGAATTACCTGATTTTGAAGACGACGAATATTCTTCCTTGATGAGCAATATTGAGTCTGAAAATCTGCAAGAAATTCTAAAGGAACTTACAGTTTCAGGTTCTAAGTGGACCGTGTTAAAGCAATGAATTCACACTTGTCACAAAGAATATTTGACACCACTAGCGAAGGTATGGTTCTATTTCATTTGATTAGTCTTATGCCCATTTCATATGGGACTGCAATTTCATTAGAGCAAATGGTCTTATTATACTCGATTTTAACTGGAAAGACCATTGATGCGGGAAAAATCACCCTGAGAGAAAAATGGAATTGTGCCGCTAGACGTTCTGGCCCAGCTTACTTTCCCTTTACAATAACAATTTTGTGCTTGAAAGCTAAAATTCTTGCAAACTTAAAGAAGACAGGTTATAGCTAGGGCACAATCACAGATTGGGACCTCTACCGAATATTTGGAGACTCTATTCCACAACAACGAGTTGAAGAGAGCAAGGATCCCAAAGAAGAAGAAAAAGATCCCACAGAGATCGAACCAATGCAGTCAATTGAAATCCCTGATAAGGCAGAACTAATGGAACCAGTAACTGAACCTGACATCGCAACTTCAATATTCAGGACTCAATCGCCTCGCCTAGATCTTCGAGATGAGCTATTAAAGTTTATGGACATCATGAAACATATGCAGTGGCAGCAACAAGCTTATTGAAGATATTCAAAAATATAGGATGACTCAATGAGAAGCACATTTACGAAAATATACAATGACCCGTTTGTTTTTGTGCCTGAGTTTCAAGATTTTTTATTTGAACCATGGAGTCCACTATCGAAGAGGGAGTGAAGTTATTCATGCAAAAACAAAGGCTATGGAGAAAAAGATGAGTCAAATTCGAAGGGATCTGCAAATAAATAAAAATGGTAGATCTTAACTTTATTTTATTTTCGTTCTTAGGTTATTTAATAGGATTAGGTTTTATTAGGAATTTTTATTTTTCGCATAATAAAACAAGAGGTGGAAATCATTAATAAAAATTAAAAATTTGCAAAGTACGAAGTGTGGCAATAGATATATACATGTCTAGGATTGGATCTAGAGAGAGCTTGGTACTTAAGCAATCAAATTGACTCACCTCCTCTTTTCTAGAATCCTACCTGGTGTATAGTATCTATTCACTTTTAACAATGAGGACATTGTTCATCTTAAGTAGGGGGACCGAAAGATTGAAATTATTTCCTCTCAGACTAAATTTTTCTTTTAATTATGATTAGGATATATTTTGTTCATTGAAATTTTGTTAAGTATGCTAAATAAAGTTCGATTATTTCAATAATTGTTATGTTAGCTTAATAATGACATAAATGTATTTTTAATAAAGCATGTAAATCATACCATTAAATTTTTAGTTCCTTAGGAAAGTTAGGCATGCATGAAAGTTTAAGTCTCTAGAATTGACTTAGTAGTTTCTCGAGGCGAAATCCTAGGAAGCATGGAATGTTGAAAATGATTTAGGCAACTTTTGTTTGGACCGTTTAAGCCTTTCAAGCCAACATTGAGGAATTTTTATCCCTTGAAACCCAACTTTGAGACTATATGGCCTAATTTTAAACCTTTGCAATATTTAGCCATCACTTTTCTCTTAATTATCTTTAAATTGTCCCAAACACTAGACTCAGTACTATTTAGAATATTCTTTGAAACAAGTTTGGGGGAGTTGAAAAGAAGTATGAAATGCTCAAAAAAATTGTAGTACATACAGCACAATGCTCGTGAAAAAAAAAAGAAAACGAAAAGAGAGCATATGTACTTGAAAGAAATAGATGTACAAAAGAGCATGTGAAAGAAAAATAAGTTGGTGTATTGAAGGTAATTATTTTGAAGGTTCGATTCAAGCTGAGTGTAGGGTTTTTAGCCTAAATTTGTCTACCTTTTACCTACCCCTAACCTAGCCATGTTAGAACCTTTTAAAAGACCTATTGATTCAAGTTTCCATGCTACCTACATTAGTGGAGAGAAATTGCTATGTTCAACATATGAAGGCATAAATTAAACTTAATGATTGCAGCTTACTCGTGAATAAGGGAATAAAATCAAATTGGTAGGGATTTAACATGTCTTTATTAGGAATCATTTTGTCTATTTTTGCTATCATAAGAATAATTGCAATTAATTTGAATGATATGTATACTTAAGTAGTGTAAATCTTAAAATTCTTGTTCTTGAGCATAAGTATACCAAATTCATAATTTTGGGAAGAATGTTGTTCTGAAGCAATTTTTCAAAGGTGTTTTCAAAAAATTTCTTTTCAATTTGTGCATTGCTCGGGATGAGCAATGAAATAAGTTTGGGGGTGTCGAAACACAGAAATATACACACTTTTTCATGCACTTTTTAACTCAAATTCATGCAGTTTCGGTAAATTTCTTGTCGAAAAATATATAATAATTGTAAAATAATTAAATTGCACTCAAATTATGAAAATTTTGAATTTTAATTAATTTTATATCAATTTTTTTATTAATTTTGATTATTTTCGACAGATTTGCACAAAGCGTGAAAACGGCTCGACTGACACTACTAGAAGCGTAAAACCGAGAAGCAATTTTGAAGCATCAAGGCGAATTAATTTTTAAGCCTAAGACGGTCCAAATTATGTGTATTAATTCATAATATAATTAATTTTAATTTTAATCCAATTTAATTTGGGCTAAATAAATTATTATTAATTAATTATGAAAAGTGGCCCAATTGAGCTGAATTGAGAAAACCGATCCAACCGAGCAATGGGCAGCCCAAAACCATCCCAGATGCTGACCCAATTAGCTTGTTTGGCTGATTATTTGGCTTGCAAAATGACCCTTGAATAATCCTTCAATTTGCATTCAAACCCCTCCGCTATTCATGCCTTTCAAGATTTGCCCCTACAACGTGTGGCCGGGCATAGGGGCAAGTCTTTGGCTCCTGATTTTGGCTATTTTTAGTATCCTTCTCAACCTATAAATACCCCATTTTCTACTCACTTCAAACACATCTTAAACCCATTCATTTATTCATTTCTCTTTCACTTTTCTCTCTTCATTCCCTTCCATTGTTCTTTATTTTCTTCTCCTATTCCTTTGCCGATTTCACCTCTTGAAAAAGATTCATTCAACCACCATTTGGAGCAGCATTCAAGTGTTTGTGGAAGCCTCGGTTCAACAAGAACAAGCGGAGAAGGAGGAGCGGAGAAAACTAGTTAAGCCTTAGAGAAACACCGGATTTGATTCTTGTTCCTTATCCTTTTAATTTTATTGTTGTTGTTATGAACGTGTCTATGAATATTTGTGATGTTGATATGTTTAATTAATTAATATGGCTTAAATTTAATTCGTGTTAGGTTAATTTCATTTCGTCTACTTGGGTTATTTAAATTGTGTTTATTTTGTTATAGGTCTCGGTAAGATGTTTGATTAAGTAAAACCATGACTAATTATTCTAGCATTACAATTGTAAGGTAACTAATGAATTAATTATTTAAATGGATTGAAATTGTAATTAACTGACACAATACTTAATCAGTGCATGTTTAATCATCTAAGGTAGCTAAGGGTTAAATTAGTAACAGTATCTAACGATACATTAGCCTTGCATAACTTGCAAGATTATTGTGATTAAATTGTTTCAAGGTAGGAATACATTGTTACCTCACGTAATCTTTTATGTGCTTAGGAGATTGAATTAATTGTTTGAATTGGCATAGAGATATGTACAAGAGATTATTTTTAATTTCATAAGTATGTATGTGCATTAACACATTTACTTATTAAAATTTGTTTAATCGGTTGAATTGACATAGAGATATAGTCAAGAGATAAATGGATTTTGACAGGTGAGTATGTTCATAATTTAGCAAATTGCCAAGTTGTCGTGAATTTTTTCGTAAAAACATGAACATGAGTTTAATAATTCTAATTTAGAAATGTAATTAATCTAACACAATTTCATCATCTTGATTAAAATCATCTTTCGAAATCTTGCATTGGAACTTTTGTTTTATTTTTATTTATTTTACTTAGTTAAAAATCTTAGTTTTTAATCACCTCCTCAAATCAAAATATATTTCTTCACCAAAGTATTTTTAATTGCATTCATAAATAATTCTTTTCACAGTGCCTATGGGTATGATAACTCGACATTTACTTGTTGCGATTGTGTACACTTGCACATTTCTGTCGTTCCATCTGCATGTTATGTTTTGAAAAAAAAAGTAAGTTTGTAAGAGGTATAAGAATAGTATGTTGTTAGTACTAAGCTTTGCATGAGAGTTGTAATTGTGGATTTATGTTCTTTAAGCAGTGGTTGTTGTGGGTTTGAGAAAGATGTTTGAGTCTAGAGCTTTAAGCAGCAGTAGGTGAGTCTCAGGTGAGTCCATAATGTGGACTCCTATAAGTCTTTCTAGGTAGATCTCTATTGATCGATTTTCTAATAATGGTGTATGAATTCCTGAATGACTATTAAAAATATGTACGTAAGCTTGGTATAGTGTCCTTGTAAGACCAGTATGTAATGAGTTGTATATATGGATGCATGTGATTTTGTGAAACAACTATGTGCGTGTGCTTGGGATGTATACTGTCATACGTGATTGTGTAACAGTTATAAAACTTTAACATGTTTCATAATTTAGTCAAAGATAATCAAAATAATTCATCATCAATCATTTCCATGCTTTTCAATCAATTTGGGACCTAATTCGAGCTTACGAAAAATTTAAAAAAAAATTGGGATCAATTCTGGATTAAATTAAAATTTCTATGAAAATTTTGAAGAAAAGTGTAAATAGGGGTCACACAGCTTTGTGACAAAGGCTAGCCTGTGTGTCCCTAAACATGGTCGTGTGGCTACCCCACACGCCCATGTGGCCTCTCGTACGCCTGTGTGCTCAGACCTTGTAACTAACTGTGACCATGTGAAAAATCCTGCACCTAAAATTGAACAACCACACAATCATGTGGGAGACCGTGTGTGGCACACGGCTGTGTGGCAGCATGTGTCTCATGCCGTGTGCATCTAAAATAACTTCAAAACCAAGTCTTTTCATTCACCATTTCTAAATTTCCAAGCAAACCATTTCCAATCATTTTTACCTATTCAAAACACATTAAAACATGTCAAAACATACCAAAATCATCCAACCTAAGTGCCTAAACAATATGCCTTCAATGGCACCTCAATTTAAAACATAAACACCCATCACCCAATCAAGCATGTACTACAAGTAAAATTCTTTCAAACATCCTTCAAATGCAAAATAACACATACCATAATTTCAAGTGCCTATAATATGACCAAAATACTTATAATATACATATCCAAAACCCTATTTACATGCCACTTATAATCAGGCAAAAAATAAACAAAAAGGCTATCGAAAAAGTTGTCAGATAGTGTGATCTCCAATGACGTTCCAATCGACAGTGAAATCTGACGATCTACAATGAAGCAAACCAAATAAAGTAAGCTTTCATAAAGCTTAGTAAGTTCGTAAAACAAAAACAACACATACCTGCTAACTTAATTATAAATGATACAAAACATGAAACTAATGATCCTTGCCATATATAATTGTTTCAACTTTCTAAAATACTTAAACCTGGATGATTCATATCATCAAAATACAACGCATCAATTAATCACATACTAAGATATGATTCATCATATCATATCATGTCATTCAATTTTCCTTTTAGTAATTAATTATTTTGCTCGAAGAACAATAGTAAATCAACTTCGGATACATGGGAGGATAATGCTCATACAAGTCAACATAAGGACTTAAACTGATACACAATGTTGCTTACACAAGCTTCAAAAAATCTGCAACACATACAGGATCTCAAGCCATCGATATGGTATTTTTCACTGGTACATAGTACCTACTAAACAAACATCGGCTTAAGGTTTGCTAAGTAAACACCTACTCAAGCCCTGCTTTTCCATACATCTCATATTCAATTTATTCTTTCATTTCATTCCTTGTAACACCCCGAATTTTAGGCCTAGAAGAAATAGGTTTTGAGCAAGGGAACAGTTAGGAACTACACATAAATACTTAGTTGTCCAAGGAAGTGCCATAAATGAATGTCTGCTTCAGTGGTTAAGTAATTTAAGAGTGTTTGGAAGTGTTTGAGAAGTCAGGGGTTCAAGCCTTGGCTTATGCAAAATTTTTATTTTAAGTGAATAAAATCCTTGGATCTGGATAGTAGGTTCTTAAATTATTGTGGTTAAAATATGCCACAAAAATAGCTTGTGGTCTAGTGGCAAGGTGGCGTGTCGTGTAAATGTGAGGTCTGAGGTTCAAGTCCTGGGTTGCGCAATGGAGTATTTATTTTGCTGCTTGAGTTGTGTAGGTAGTGGAGTTGGATTGAAATACTGCTAAATGGAGTTTGAACTGGTCTTGGGATTTGGGGAGGTTGTTGTTGTGAAGTGATAATAGTAGAAAATTAAGGGATTTTGGGGTGTTATCATTTGGGATTTTTATTTTCTTTTCAATTATTTTTTAGTTCTTTTCCAAAATTTTAGACATTTCAATTCTCCCAATCCCCTACCGATTTTCTTTTTGTTGATTTTCCTTTCTCTTTTCCTCTCTTTCGTCTTTGCCACTTTCTAGTTCGGTGTGGCTCGATTGTTGTTGGTGTTCTTTGTGTGTGTTCTGGTAAGTTTAGTTAACGTGCTTATGATTTAGGTTCTGGTAATTGTTGCTAAAGGGTTTGTCTTGTGTTAGGAGAAGATTAAGTGACTGGAGTTCTTGCCTAACGGATTCGTCGTGTGTGGAATCGCCAATGTTTAGTCGAAGGTAAGGACTTTTGTTGTTGTTAAAGGTTGCTCGTCTCGCTGGGGTTGTGAATAGGTGTTAATTGAGTGACTAATTGGAGTTTTAATTGATTAAATTTAGGTTCTGCTGGTCTCGGGAGTGTTTCAACATCAAACTACATCAGGTGTGTAACAGCACTTTATAAATGATATTGGTGAAATGCCGAGAAGTGTGTGTAATCACACCCCCTTAACCGTAAATCGCCAAAAACTGAACAGCCAAAAATGACGACGTTCGAGGCCTCATGAGCGTATGAACGCTCGTGGGGTAATCTGAGCCCACGAAACATGGTGCTTGACTGTAGAGGTCGCCATGAGCATTCTCATGGGCTTAGGCTGAAATGGGCCACGTTGGGCCGAAATGGGCTGTGGGGGCCTAATGGGCTTGTGGGCCGCACACAGATGAAATCCACAGTTGTGACAAATACTGGACTGGGCTATGTAGATCTCATAGCCATGGTGAAATCTGGGCTAAACAGGCGTACGAGAGTGTGGGCCCACTTGGGCCGAGTAATGGGCCTCGGGCCCATTTACACTGTTATGGCCATTTAGGTTACTTGAGTCGCTCGAGGCAACTGCGAACCTTTCGAGAGGTTGATATCTACACCGAGACCCCAAATAGGTAAAATGACCAAAATACCCCTAAAGGGTAAAATGTCTATTTTACCCCTAATAGATGAAAATGACTGACATACCCCTATAGGGTAAAATGACTGAAATACCCCCATAAGGTAAAATGACCGAAATACTCCCATAGGGTAAAATGAGCAAAATACCCCTATAGGGTAAAATGACTAAAATACCCCCATAGGGTAAAATGAGCAAAATACCCCCATAGGATAAAATGGCCAAAATTCCCCATAGGGTAAAATGAAAAAAATACCACCATAAGGTAAAATGACAAAAATACCCCAAGGTAAAATGACCGAAATACCCCCATAGGGTAAAATGACTGAAATACCCCTATAGGGTAAAATAATCGAAATACGCCTAGAGGGTAAAATGACTATTATACCCCTAGGAGATAAAATGATTATTATGGCCTTATGTTATGTATGACTGGTGCTCTATGATATGTATGACTATGATTAAGCAAGACATTTTGCATACACGTATGATATTATGTCACGACATGTTGCATGGGGTTGGGTTGTTATATTTGGATTAAGTGTACTATACTGTTAATGTCACATGGGTCGCCAAAGACGATTGTGGACCTACTGGTGGCTTTGGCACATATACTGTTACTGGCAACTTTGCTGCAATACTGATACTGGCAGCTCTGCTGCGGTGCTATTACTAGCAGCTTTGCTGTGATATTGGTGTGTTGGCAGGGTGGGTCGGTTTTATCCCCACATGGTGTGTTGGTAGTATGGAGTGGTGTGTTGGTTGGATTGGGATGGGTTGCATTATTGCGCTGCACTATTACTGTATTGGGCTAAGGCCCACACCGATTCTGTATTGGGCTAAGGCCCACACTGTTACTGTATTGAGCTAAGGCCCCCACTGATTCTGTATTGGGCTAAGGCCCACACTGATTCTGTATTAGGCTAAGGCCCACATTATTACTGTATTGGGCTAAGGCCCACATTGTAACTATATTGGGCTAAGGCCCACACTGTACTGTCACTGAATAGGGCTCAGGCCCAGACTGTTACATCATGTTGTTTACTGAATGATTGATAGGGGATTACACACTGAGTTTCGTAAACTCACCCTTTCCTTTTTACTGTACAAGTAATCCTCAACCGTAGGTGATTTGGTACTACGAGGGAGTCGGAGGTGGCCACACAACTGCAGCTAATCTACATTGCTTATAAATAAATTTAAAGTTTATATTGGGTTTTGTTTTTTGTAATAAGGTCATTTATGTTTGTTTAAATTTTTAATTGGGTTTCGGTTACTTATTTTAAACTACTAGTTTAGTAGAAGACGAATTTTCAAAATAATTATTGTTTTCAAAGACACGAGATTTAAACATTAGAGTTTTGAAAAGCTTCTGTAATTTTAGATCAACCTTTTATAACAATAGCAGATAACAAGGTAAACATTTTTAACTAGATGATTTGTTAAATAATAATAAAGGGGTTTTTAAACTTAGAAATGAATTTTTACCAACGAGTTCAATTTTTGCTAAACACCTCAATGTGACACCGCCAGATTCGACCATAACTCCTAGGCCAGGTTTGGGGTGTTACATATAGTGGTATCAGGGCAGGGTTGCAAAATTCAGTTGTGGAATGGGTTTTGAAAATATTTCAAATTTCTGGAAAACTGTTTTTGAAGTGTTTTGGAAGGTTTACAAGTGTGGCACACCGAGTCTCCAATGCCAAAACCGTAAGTTTTCTTTATACTATAGACTACTTGAACTGAAATACACTGAGAGACTACTACATATAGTAGGACTGTACTGAAACTCATTAGTTAGAGTAAACTGAGATTGTACGAAACTGGAAACTGTAGAGAGACCTTGATTTCCGAAAACAAACCTCTGATTACTACTTTTCATAAGACATCTGTTAATAATTACTGGAATTACAAACAGATGCATAAAATTTTGTAATCAGATAATACGTTATTTGATATGAGCACAAGAGGTACACACGGACGAGGTACAAGAGTCCATGGTAGAGGCCAAAGAGGTGCTCGAGTTGGGTCCTCGTCGTTTGGCCATATACCTAACTTGGATCTAGAGTGCGCAGTGGAAGCGTAGTGGTGGAGTCTGTGTTATGCGATTGATCTGATAATTGGAAATTTCAAGGAAAAAATTTCTTTAAAGAGGGGTGAATTGTAACACCCCAAATTTTTGGCCTAAAAGAAATAGGTTTTGAGCAAGGGAACAGTTAGGAACTGCACATAAATACTTAGTTGTGCAAGGAAGTGACATAAATGAATGTTTGCTTCAGTGGTTAAGTGATTTAGGAGTGTTTGGAAGTGTCTGAGAAGTTAGGGGTTCAAGCCTTGACTTATGCAAAATTTTTATTTTAATTGAATAAAATCCTTGGATCTAGATAGTAGGTTCTTAAATTATTGTGGTTAAAATATGACACAAAAATAGCTTGTGGTCTAGTGGCAATGTGGCACATTGTGTAACTGTGAGGTCTGAGGTTCAAGTCGTGGGTTGCGCAATAGAGTATTTATTTGACTGCTTAAGCTGTGTTGGTAGTGGAGTTAGATTGAAATACTGCTAAATGGAGTTTGAACTGGTCATAGAGAGAATTGAGGAGGGATATTTGGAGAGATTTGAGGAGAGAATATTAGGATTTGGGGAGGTTGTTGTTGTGGAGTGATCATAGTAGAAAATTAAGGGATTTGGGGGTTATCATTTGGAATTTTTATTTTCTTTTCAATTTTTTTAGTTCTTTTCCAAAATTTTAGACATTTCAATTCTCCCAATCCCCTACCGATTTTCTTTTTGTTGATTTTCCTTTCTCTTTTCCTTTCTTTCGTCTTTGGCACTTTCCGGTTCGGTGTGGCGCGATTGCTGTTAGTGTTCTTGGTCTGTGTTCTGGTAAGTTTAGTTAACGTGATTGAAATTTAGGTTCAGGTAATCGTTACTAAAGGGGTTGCTTGTGTTAGGAGAAGATTAAGTGACTGGAGTTCTTGCCTAACGGAGTCATCGTGTGTGGAATCGCCAATGTTTAGTCGAAGGTAAGGAATTTTGTTGTTGTTAAAGGTTGCTTGTCTCGCTGGGGTTGTGAATAGGTGTTAATTGAGTGATTGATTGGAATTTTAATTGATTAAATTTTGGTTCTACTGGTCTTGGAAGTGTTTCGGCATCAAACCGCATCAGGTGTGTAATAGCACTCTATAAACAATATCGGTGAAATGCCGAGAAGTGTGTGTAATAACACCCCCTTAATTGCAAATCGGCAAAAATTGAAAAGCAAAAAATGACGGCGTTCGAAGCCTTATGAGCGTACGAATGCTCGTGGGTTAATCCGAGCCCACGAAACATGGTGCTTTACTGTAAAGGCTGCCATGAGCATTCTCATGGGCTTAGGCCGAAATGGGCCACGTTGGGTCGAAATAGGCTGTGTGGGCTAATGAAATCTATGAATTGTGAAAAATACTAGACTGGGCTATGTAGATCTCATAGCCGTGGCGGAATCTGGGCTAAACGGGTTGCACGAGAGTGTGGGTCCACTTAGGCCGCGTAATGGGTCTTGGGCCTATTTACAATATTATGACCATTTAGGTTACCTGAGTCGCTTGAGGCGACTGCAGACCTTATGAAAAGTCGATATTCGCACTGAGACCCCAAAATAGGTAAAATGACCAAAATATCCTTAAAGGGTAAAATGACTATTTTACCCCTAATAGATGAAAATGATCGAAATACCCCCATAGTGTAAAATGACCAAAATACCCCCATAAGGTAAAATAACTGAAATACACCCATAGGTTAAAATGATCGAAATACTCCTATAGGGTAAAATGACCGAAATACCCTCATAGGCTAAAATGATCAAAATACCCCCATAGGGAAAATTGATCGAAATACCCCTATAGGGTAAAATGATCGAAATATCCCCATAAGGTAAAATAACTGTTATACCCCTAGGAGATAAAATGATTGTTATGGCCTTATGTTATGTATGACTGATTTGCTCTATGATATGTATGATTATGATTGAGAATGACATTTTGCATACACGTATGATATTATGTCACGATATGTTGCATGGGGTTTGGTTGTTATATTTGGTGGAAGTGTACTATACTGTTAAGGTTGCACGGGTCGCCAAAGACGACTGTGGACCTACTGGTGGCTTTGCCACATATACTGTTACTGGCAACTCTGCTGCGATGCTATTACTGGTAGCTTTGCTGCGATATTGGTGTGTTGGATGGGTGGGTCGGTTTTATCCCCACATGGTGTGTTGGTGGTACGGAGTGGTGTGTTGGTTGGATTGGGATGGGTTGCATTATTGCACTGCACTGTTACTGTATTGGGCTAAAGCCCACATTGTTACTGTATTGGGCTAAGGCCTACACTGTTACTATATTGGGCTAAGGCCCACACTGTACTGTTACTGTATTAGGCTAAGGCCCACACTTTACTGTCATTGAATAGGGCTGAGGCCCAGACTGTTATTGCATGCTGTTTACTAAATGACTGATAGGGATTACACACTAATTTTCGTAAACTCACCCTTTCCTTTTTACTGTACAGGTAATCCTTAGCCATAGGCGGTTTGGTGCTGCGAGGGACTCGGAAGTGGCCAAACAATTGCTGCTAATCTACAATGCTTTTAAATAAATTTAAAGTTTATGTTGGGTTTTGTTTTTTGTAATAAGGCCATTTATGTTTGTTTTAATTTTTAATTGGGCTATTGCTTACTTATTTTAAACTACTAGTTTAGCAGAAGACGAATTTTCAGAATAATTACTGTTTTCAAAAACACGAGATTTAAACATTAGAGTTTCCAAAAGCTTCCGCGATTTTAGATCAACCTTTTATAACAATAGCAGATAACAAGGTAAACGTTTTTGACTAGATGATTTGTTAAATAATAATAATGGGGTTTTTAAACCTAGAAACAATTTTTTACCAACGAGTTCAATTTTCGCTAAACACCTCAATGTGACACCGCCAGATTCGGCCATAACTCCTAGGTCGGGTTTGGGGTGTTACATTCCTCATCCAAAAAATAATAACAAAATTAAATTAATTTATTTAAACACGTAATAAGTAAAATCATTATAAATATAATAAACATAATATGAACTTACCAAAATACGATAGCTAACAACACAAACAATGATTACTCGACGACTTTTTCTTTCCCCCGTTTATCCATAGACTAGTTCATTTCTTGATCTAAATATAATTTATTTCAATTAACAAAATTAAACATCTTAAAACACTTAAATTTATGCAATTAACCCTTTAATGACATTTTACACATTTACCCTAAACTTTCACCTTTTATCTAATTTAGTCCCTACAACTGAAATTCTCACAGTTATCACATTTTAGCTCAAAAACCATTGTTTCAAATTCTATATGATCTCTAAACAGACCACTTTTATCATTATATTACAAGATTTACATGTTATTTTACAATTTTAACAACATAGTCCTTAACCTCTAAAATCAACAAAAATTACGTAACAAAATAGCCCTATTTAACAACCAAGCTCATTACTCTATCATAAAAATTTATGAACACCACAAATTCATTCATGGTAAAATTATGAACATTTAACAGTTTTATGAATTAATCCTCGGTTTAGCTAGATTAAGCTACGATGATGTCAAAAACATAAAAATTACTAAAAATGGGTAACAAAAACATACCATGCAAAGTGAACTAAGCTTGGTCGAACTTCAACTCATACAAATGGTGTTTTTCTTCTTTCAATTTTAGTGATGAAGATGAAATGTAGATGATAACATATTTTGTTATCTTTTAATTTTACTTATTTATTAAATTACTAAATTAAGTTTGGTTTTTAAATTAAATTTCATCCTACCCACCACCTAATTGTCCACTATGTTTCAGATATGTATAATTATCATATAAAACCCATAATCCATGATTTATAACTATTTTATACAATTAGACACATAGTGAGTGACTTTTGTAGCTTTTATGATTTAGTCCTTTTACTTAATTAACTATCCAAACTTTAAAATTTTTGGACCAAATTTCAATATGCCTATATAATAACTTTGTAAATATTTAGTAAAAATATTTACGACCTCGATTCTGAAATGAGATCCTGATACCTCATTTTCCAAAACTTCTTGACTTTAAGGACAAACCACTTGTACTTAACTATTCATTTAATTAACAAAAATTATCATATCCAAAATTCAATATAATACTATATTTAATCCATAAATATTAAATAATAATATTTATGAATGCACTTGTCGAATTTGTGGCCTTGAAATCATTATTTCTGACACCACTGAAAATAGGATGTTACAGATTGTGTAGACGTGTGTGAAACATGTATTGAATTATGATTCGATTAAGAAAAGAATTTTAGCCTACCTAAATGTGTACTTATGTTAGATATATGATGTGTGAATGGAAATGTTGGGGAAAATGGGGTGTAACTGAGTGATGAGAGGTTATGATGTGAGTCTTGATATTTGGGGAAAATGGAAATGTTGGGGAAAATAGGGTGCAACTAAATGCGTTGGATTTCGATAATGTCCATCGGGATAGTAAACGCGAGTTTTGATATGAAAAGTCCAATAAAAGTACATGGCCATGGCATATTTTAGAAAGGAGTGAATTAGCCACATTTATCGACTAGGGTTTTTTTTGTGTCCCAGTGTGATGATAGGCAAACCTCACACGATGTGTGTTTAGGGAAATCAATATTGTAAACACGAAAACTCTTAGGGTGACTTTGTGTCATTCTGTATTGTCTTTGTCGCGCATTCTATATGACATTTTTGGCGCATTTTATATAGTCTTTGTGACACATTTTGTACGGCCTTTGTGGCATTTTATATCGCTTTTGTGACATTCTATTAACCTTTGGGGCGTATATGGTATGTTGCTTATATGGTGGATTATGTTTTGCACTTGTGGTGTGCTCTAATAAATCTATGATTTGTTTAAAGTGATTTTGGCTTGAAGAATTCTGTGATGAAAACAAGTGGACTTTAAAGGAAGATTTTCGAAAAGAAGTATGAATTTTATGTTCAAAGAGGTTATCCGTCATGGTTATCTATCAGTAGAACATGGGCGTGTTCTGAGCTAGAAGTTGTATATAAGTATCCATATTTCTAATTTCGTTTGAGTTATGTACGGTTGGTAATCTAAGTTATTTGTATCTGCCATATTTGGACAATATTATGTTTAAAATCTAAAATTATATGGTATTTGTGCTAGCTGTTAGTTTGTGTATTGAGATAGAATATGATATGATTGGTATACTGATGGTATTCAACTCTCCATGGGCATTCGCCAAAAGTGGAAGTATCCTCCTATGAATAGTGTTTGTGAACAATAGTTCCAAAATAAAAGGTACAAGTAATCTTAGTAAAGAAGAAGATGTATTATGATCTGGTAAGATCTGAAGTCAGCCATTGAGTTAAGTTAAGAATAATTCATAAAGTATGGTAAATGGTGCCTAGATATGTATACATGTGTGTATGACAATGTAAAGATATCAACCAAGGACAAATTTGGTAATCTAAATAATCAAGATGAAGAGTTTAGCTTGAAAGGTATAAAGGTAAATTGGATTTCAAACTCATTAAGTTTGTATAACTTATAAGTGTTATGTTTATGTTTCTGATTATGATTTTTGGATGAGTTTGACTAGAGAGACAAGCTAGGAGTACTCCAAGGAAACAACGATCAGGGATATTATGCATACAGTGGACGTCTTTAGATAGTGGTGGATACTAGGATTACGCCTTATTAGTTTGTTTTATTAAACCTATTTATTGTAATAAGTTATAATAAATATGATGTATTATCTCTAAATAGATTTCTTTGGTTCTTAAATAAATGAGATTTTGAACTAAATGATAAGAAAAATGTTTTAAGTCAATTGTTTAGGATGGCTGTTTAGTGCATTTTTTCTAAGTAAAATATGTAGTAGCACCCAAGACCCGAACCTAGAGAATCGAGTCGAGTTGAGAGCGTTACATATTCAAGATATCATCAAAACCATATCCACTCAGATGATCTAGAAAAAACTATGTTTACATGTTCGTTTGGAACGTATGCCTTTTGAAAGATGTTGTTTGGATTATGCAACGCTCCTACTACATTCATGTGTTGTATGACTACAATCTTTACCGACATGCTAGAAGGATTAGACATATTCATGGATGATTTTTATGTTTATGGAGATTCATTCATGTAGTGTTGGAAGTGCCTCTGAATTATAAATGTTATGAAATCTGTTAAATGCAAGTCTGAACATAGTAAATGATTAGGATATGGTTGACATGCCAATAGGGTTAGAACGTGCGCTTGTATGGGATTGCACTTTGGTCCCTCTAAATAGCATTATGAGTCTTTCTGGTGTGGTGTAGTTACCTGAGTATCCGAGTTATGTTACTATAGTTCATCGGGCTAGATAGAAATGAGATTATTTATCAAAAAGATGAATAGAACTAAATGAGTATTTATATAAATGATTTCTAATTTAGTAAACATGATTAATCTGGATAGAATGTGTATAAGTATATATATATATATGGCATGATCCTGACTGAATTTGCAGTGAATTTGATTTATATGATGATTTGATCTTTTACAAATGTCACCTATTTTGTAAATTGAATTTCAGGTTACTTTAAGTTAAGTTGTTAAATTCAGTAACTTGGTTGAGGTAAGTTGGTTTAGTTTAGTTATGAATTTACTAAGCTATATAAGCTTACTCTATTTATTTTTTTATTTTTTGTAGTTAATCTTTTGCAAAACTAATCGGACAGATCAACTTCAAAGCTCACACTATCAAGTTTCTGCCTTGGTAGATTTTGATTTGTTATTTTGGTCTTGTGGCATGTATATAGGTTTTTAGAGTTGGTAAAATTGAAGTTCTAGTTGGTAATGTAATGTGTTTCAAGTTGATATATAGTATGTTATATTATATGTTTTTATGGTATGCTTATAAGGCATGTGATGAAGCATATTTTGGGATTTACATGTTGAATTAAATTATGAAATGGTTGAACTTGGAAATTAGAGTGTGGTTTATGCTTTAGTTGATGATTGCGTGAATGTTTTGATATATGATATGAATTGTTGAATTAAATTGATGTGATGGTGCCTTATGCCATACTGGTTAGAACTAGGAACTTGTGTTATTATGGAAAATGTTTGATGTGTTTTGAATTGTTTAAATGTATAATCTTAGTAAAGCCTAGTGCATAAGTTATATGGTTGTTATGGAGTCAAATGGGTGATTGTTTGAATGGTTGAGTGAATGCATGTTTGGTTGATTCTTTGAGGTGCCATTGAAGGCATATTGGTATAGTTGAGTGCGATACACCTTGGTATATTAGTATTGAAAATTCTATAATGACAATTAGTTGAGACGAGAAGTCTTGTTTATTAGTTAGTATGTTTTTTATTGATGATTTCAGGGCTCTAATTGTTTATACAAAGTATTTTTTGAATTTTAGATGTTTTGAGAATGAAATAGACATTTTAAAGATGGAATTTTACCATTTCTAAATTGAAGTATCAATATTTTTATAATTGGTATCGATACTTGACCAAATGAATAACTTTTAAACCAAACAACATACTAAAATGGTATCAATTTTATATGAGTATCGATACTTTTCTTAAAATATCGAAATTAGGAAATAAATATCAATACCTTTATTTTTCCTAAAAAGTAGAATTTAATTTTGGTATTGTTATTTAGGTATGGAATCGATACAATATCGATACCAAGAATTAAATATCAATACAAATTTTGAAACTTTAAAACTTTCAAATTTTTCAAATCAATCATATTTCTTACTTGAATTTCACAATTAATTTGTTGTAGATTTCAATTTATTTCATTGCAATATATGTGAATTGTATTATACAAATTTCAGATATGGTTGTGATTGTTGCATGTAGCAATGGAAACATGAAAATATACACACTTTTTCATGCCCTTTTAACTCAAATTCATGCAGTTATAGTAAAATTCTTGTTGAAAAATATATAATTATTATAAAATAATTATTTTTACTTAAATTATTAACATGTTGAATTTTAATTCATTTTATAATTAATTTTTATTATTTTTGATAGTTTTGCACAAAGGCAAAAAACGGCTCGCAGACACTACTAGAAGCACAAAATTGAGAAGCAATTTTGAAGCATCAAGGTGAACTAATTTTTCAGCCTAAGACGGTCCAAATTATGTGTATTAATTCATAATATATTTAATTTTAATTTTAATCCAATCTAATTTGGGTTAAATAAATTATTGTTAATTAATTATGAAAAGGGTCCTAGTTGAGTTGAACCGAGAAAACTGATCCAACCGAGCACTGGGCAGCCCAAAACTGTCCCACATGGTGACCAAATAAATTTTTTTTGGCTGATTATTTGGCTTGAAAAATATCCCTTGAAGAATCCTTCAAATTGCATTCAAACCGCTCCACTATTTATGCATTTCTAGATTTGCCCCTACCTTAAAATAGCAAGTTTGAAACCTTCAAACTTGCTACATGTGTTGCAGGACATGAGGGGACTCTATGGCTGTATATTTTTGCTAATTTTAGCAGCCATCTCAACCTATAAATACCCCCTTAGCTGCTCACTTCAAACACATCTCAAACCCATTCATTTCTTCACTTCTCTCTCACTTATCTCTCTTCATTCCCTTCCATCGTTCTTCATTTTCTTCCCCCATTCCCTTGCCGATTTCACCTCTTGAAAAGGAGTTACTAAACCACCATTTGGATCAGCATTCAAGTGTTCATGGAAGCCTCGGTTCACCAAGAACAAGTAGAGAAGGAGGAGAGGAGCAAACTAGTCAAGCCTCGGAGAAACACCGGATTTGATTCTTGTTCTCCATCCTTTTAATTTTGTTGTTATGATGAACATGTCTATGAACATTTGTGATGTTGATATGTTTAATTTAATTAATATGTCTTAAATTTAAGTTGTGTTAGGTTGATTGCATTTTGTCTACTTAATTTATTAAAATTGTGTTTGTGTTGTTATAGACCTCAGTAAGATGTTTGATTAAGTAAAATCATGACTAAGTTATTATTGTATTACAATTGTAAGGTAACTAATGAATTAATTATTTTAACGGATTGAAGTTGTAATTAATTGACACGATACTTAATCTGTGCATATTTAATCATCTAAGGTAGCTAAGGGTTAGCAACGGTACATAACGATACATTAGCTTTGCATAACTTGCAAGATTATTGTGATTAAACTGTTTCATGGTAGGAATACATTGTTATCTCACATAATCTTTTATGTGCTTATGAGATTAAATTAATTGTTTGAATTGACATAGAGATATGTACAAGAGATTATTTTAATTTCATTAGTATGTATGTGCATTAACACATTTGCTTATTAAAATTTGTTTAATCGGTTGAATTGATGTAGAGATATAGTCAAGAGATAAATGGATTTTGGTAGGTGAGTATGTTCATAAGTTAGCAAATTACCGAGTTGTCGTGAATTTATTCGTAACAACATGAACATGAGTTTAATAATTCTACGTTAAGAAATGTAATTAATCTAACACAATTATGTCATCTTGATTAAAATCATCTTTTGAAATTGTGCATTGGAACTTTTATTTTATTTTAATTTATTTTACTTCGTTAAAATTCTAGTTTTTAATCACCCCTTCAAATCAAAATATTTTTCTTCACCAAAGTGTTTTTAAATTTGCATTCATAAATATTTCTTTTCACAGTCCCTATGGGTACGATAACTGGGCATTTACTTGTCACTTTATTACTTCTTGCGATTGTGTACACTTACACATTTTCGTCATTCTAAGCATCTTATTATTCAGGTTCAATGACTGAATTAGGTAAGGGGTTACACTTTTAGCATATTCTGCAATGCCTATGTGGCGTATTATGTAATGCCTTAGTGACATATTCTACAATACCTATATGGCGTATTCTGCAATGCCTTTGTAGCGTATTTTGTAATGCCTTTGTGGTGAATTCTGCAATACCTATGTAGTGTACTCAACGTTTGTCTGTATAAGAATCTGCCAAGACAAATAACTATGTGTATAGTATTCTAGGCAAAGCATTCAACGTCTATTTGAGTGAGAATCCGTCAAAAGTAACTTCTGAATGAATATCACTTCGAGAAATGTATCCAGCTTCTGCCTTTCTAGAAAGTGAGAAATAAGGCCTGTGTTGAGGGGTAAATTCTACAGTCTGCCTAATAGGTGAAATATGTATATGAGGTCAAGTTTAGATATCGGCGTATAGGCATGCACCTGGTGTTCAGGAAAGTGTCTGCCAAAAGCTAAAGAGAAATTCAGAATCTTCGAGTTGAAGAATTCTGCAACAAATTTTCAAATGTAACCTTGGTTAAAATTCACTAAGTTCATTTGAACTCATGAGTGTCTGGTTGTGATGTAGGTTTTGAGGTAAATTTAATGCTAGTAGGGACCTCACCAGGAATCATGTCGCGATAATATGCGTGCAGAGAGCACCTTAGGAATATGGCGCCTAGTACTCTAAGCCACAAAGAGATCCGTCTTTAATAAAATTTTAAGTCTTAACATTATATACTGCTTTTGAAAATCTGATGTAATTATTAAACGTTCTCTTTCATTTATCTTTTTTTATAAGAATAGTAAATAAAGAAATAAGAAGTTTGTGTTAGAATGGTTTTATGCTTGTTTTAATTTTTTTTTAAGTGATTAAATCTTGTAGAACCCAATATCTGGATTTAGTAAGTTAAGTTGGGGAAAGGGTGTTACAGATTAATTGGTATTAGAGCTTTCTGTTTAGTCGATCCTCTGATGGTGGAGATAGAGTTAGCCCTGTATGCATAAAACATCGAACCTGGCTTAGTCTCTCAAGCAAGTTCAGAACTTTTATGTGGTGAACACTTTGGTATAATGTTAATGTTAGGGAAGTGGCACAAGAAAGAGAAGGAAATTGCATGAGGCTAGGATCAGTTTTGGGGTAAATTGTTATAAGTCTTTTAAGTGGTAACTATGTAGTTCTCGTGTTTAATCAATTTTGATTTTTGCTTACTGGTAAGGTGTGATTATTCGAGTTATTGAAATCAAGTTTTTGTGGTTTAAGAATATGTTATTCTTATTTAACAGTTACTGTTAGAAGTGGAGAAGAAGAATTGGTAATCAAGTGCTTAATTTGGTTGTTGAAAACTACTACCAAATACTTGATGTTTCGACTTGTAAATGTTGAGTTAAATGTGCTATAATGGTGCTTCTATAAAGGGTTGGTTTTTGTCTAAATGGGGCTTAATATTGAATTTAAGTTGTCCAAATGGTCAGGTTTTGAGGTTTTAACTCTAAATTCACACATAAATTCCTGTCTAATTAGCATACAATTCTTGGTTATAGGGCACCTTGATTCAGGTTCACATAAAATTGGTCATGTTGATTTTAAATTGCTTGTTGATGCTGAATGAGGCTATTTCTATTTGACTTAATGATTTTGTATTATGTCTGCTCAATTATGTTGTAATGCGTTCAAACACTGTTGTTAAAATTATGTTTCTTAAATGTGTTGTATTTATGTTCTCTCAAATGACATTAAAATGTTGTCCATTTTGTGCTATTGATGTCGTTCCAAAATGACATTGAAATGTTGTCCATTTTGTATTTCTAATGTTGGACCTTCAACATTTAGATTCTTTGTTTTAAAGATGTTTCAAGCTTGCTGGAAAATGCCACATTTGTGTCACACTTCGAGCTGAGCGGATTCAAGTTTAGGGTGTAAAGTTATGAAGGTACTATTTAGCGTAGTATAATGCACCACTTTACAGTCTTCTAGCGATTTGGATTGTGGCGTATAGTAATTACAGAAGAGGTGAATAAACGTTTCAGGTTATTCTTGTTTTGTTATCTAAGAGAAGGGTATATCAAATGAAGTATAATTCGGGTGAGTTACCACCATATGCATAGTACGCCTAGTTTGCCTGAGTATTGTGTTAGTTGGGTTATGTAATGAGATTTGGTTAGGAGTCAACTAGGTTAACTGGTCAAATATCAATTATACAGGATTCTCAATTATGTTTATCTCGGAACCTATATGCCATTAAGAAGGACAAATTCTGGATTCAAACGAAACTTGTTAAGTGCCAATAAGAGAAGTTGGTTATATATATAGAATAGGGCGGCTTGCTCTGACCAAGACTCCACTTTTTGCTCTGTCCATGGAGCGTATGAATTTCCTGGAATATAGATAGACCAAAAGAGGGAATGAAGAGATAGGAATAGGAATTATAGTACCATTGGAAAAAGGGGCACCCGTGGAAACATCTCTACTGACGAACTGTGTGAGAAAGGTTTGAGGGGAAGTTTTCTTCTTTCTTCAATACTCTCTGCTTTTTCTTCTTAAATCTAAGTGTTACCTCTTCCTCAACTGGAAGCTAAGTTTCTAGATCTAATCGGTGGTTATTCCATCTCCTGGTAAGTATTATAACTCTCATGTTATGTTTTTAAAGGATTAAAGATGTTAAGAATTATAGGAATAGTAAGTTATGAATATAAGGTCTTGTATGGAAGTTATCTATGATTAAGATGTTAGCAATTTGTATGAAAAAGGGATTTTAATGGTGAATTTGTGTTTTCAGGGTTGTTGCTACTAGGTCAAGGTGGATGTCCGAGTTTGGAGCTTTGAGCTACAGTTTAGGTGAGTATCATGTGAGTCTCTATTCTGACTCCTGCATGTTAATCGCTTAGGTAAAGACCTATATATAATGATAGTGCCTCAAATAACAGGTAAGTGGGTGAAGCATAGTAAAGATGTTATGTGTGTAATGATATTATGTATGAACTACTGTATGAATAGAAAGTGATTGGTAAGTATGTAGGTAAAGTCTAATTTAAGAATATATGAATTGATCAGTTGTGCATTAACAAATCTAGGTATATAAATTTTGGGTATAATGTCCCTTCTGATGCCTCCGGTAAGGCAAGTATATTTCTAACCAGATTGACAGAACACGATACGAAAATAATTTTAAGACCATGTGGTTGAGACCTATGGCAATTTATGATGTGAAAACACTCCTGGTGTAACCTCCAGTAAAATAAAGGCTAGACTAGCAGATCACGACATGAGAATGTGTAAGACCATGTGACTGAGACCCGTGGCAATATATGACTGTTTGAATATTCATGGTGGTGCTTTCGGTAATGTGTAGATCAAACTAGTAGATCATGACATGAAGTTAAATATAAGTCCGTGAGGGAGAAACCCATGGCACCTTCTGTAAAAGTCTGTCAAGACAGTAAACACGTGATTCTATATGTTTGTTGTGTGGGGTGATCTACTAATTTGTTGTGGCAAGTCATGTATCAACATATTGTTGTATTCGATGATATATACGTGATAGAATATGGTTATCCACCCTTGTGGTAAGTTCTGGATAAGTTCTAAGAATTCCTTGATAGATATGTATATGGTAATGGTATAATACGTCTGAAGTTAATTTGGTTGAATTAGTTTTGTGATGTAATCGAATAAGTCTTAAGGGAAGTCTCTTAAAAATAAGTGTGTATCTATATGTTCAAAAAGACTATCTGCCATGGTAATCTGTTAGTCTAGAATATGGGCATATTGGTAGTCATGAAAGAAATAAGCATGTGTCAATCTGAGTTGTTTGTCATATTGGTTTATTCTAGTATTCTGTAGCAAAGATGTGTTGGAATTCTTCTAAATAATCTGGAATAATTCTCATCAGTATGAGTATGCATTGATCTGAGATAGGATATGATATGATTATCAGACTTAGTAAAGGTATTCAACAAATGAAAGATCTATAAGTAGTATCCGCCAAGACATTAAAATCACCAAGAGGGGGTGAATTGGCCTTAAGAAAAATTTTGTAAGAAATGAAAAAATATGCAACAATGAACACAAAATTTATAGTGGTTTGACCCCAATTGCCTACTCCACTACTTTAGCTTACCACAACTAAGGATTTCCCCAAATTCACTAATTTGGTAACCTTTGAGGACAAGGTTTAACCTTACAATTCTCTTAAGATTTATGCCTCAAAATCTTAAGATTGCAGTCCCTTAAGGTTTCTACACAAACCTTAAGAATTAACCCTCTCTCAAAGAGATCAAATAAGAAAAGTAAGAAGTAATCCTTACAACATCAAAATGCTTTCCAATTAAGCACTAATACAAAGAAGAACACTTGAGCTAAATGAATACAATGAAAGCTCACAACTATTTACAAGAAAAAATATGAAAGAATTAAGCTCTTAGGTTGTTTTAATTGATCTTTAAGCTTTTCACATGTCTCTTATTTTTAAGGACCTTTAGAAGATGATATTTATACCCGCTAATTGATTTCCAACCGTTGTGGTTGTTGTGAGAGTGAATAGAGCCGTTGGGATGAAAATACCAATTCATTTAATTCACCTGCAATAAAAGGTATCGATACTTTTAGCATTTAATGCTTGATTCAATAATTGTTGAAATTAGTTTACAACGATGCCAAAGATAATTTATTGAAACCAGGTAAAAGGTATCGATACTTTTTGTGAAAATTGGAAACAAAATGCCAATTTGGTATCAATTTTAGAATGGGTATCAATATCTTGAAAACTATCGATACTTGGACAAAAAGTATCAATACTTTTTGTCCTGAAGGAATACTAACTTGTTTGAAAATAGTTAAAATATAATTGAAAATGTTTTATTTAATTGAAACCATTTCAACTTGATTTTATCAATTTGTTTAACGAACTTTTACTCAAAAATACTTTAATTTATTATATCAAAACATATTATCAAATAAGGCTTAGTTTAACAATCTCCCTCTATTTTAATATAACAAAACATTTGGTAAATTTGTTTTTGAATAGATTGCTCCCCCATAGTCAAAGTCATAAAGGTTTGGAGCATAAAAATTTGAAATAAGCTCAAATTTGGCTTTCATTTTGCTTTGAAAATTTGGTCACTAATCTTGGCATAAAAGCAATAAATCAACCATAAAATTTACTTTTCTCTTTCCCCCTTTTTGTTATATCAAAAAATAATCAAGTAAAACTTAAGAGGAAAAGAATGTGGTTAGTCTAAAGATAGATATTAAAAATAAAGAACAAATGAACTAACATAACAAATAACATTAAGAAACAATCACATAGAATTTGCATTTGTTCACCTTGAAGTAATGCACCTTACATGCAAACTTAGAAATAAGTTTTTAGTACCCAATTTCTTTTGGGTCCATAAGCATTAGTTTCCAAAATTCTAGCCCCTTTAGGTACCCATTTTGAAATAACTTCCTTGTCTTGAGTAGCACTAAGTCCTTTATGGACCCATACACTCTTAACAAGTTATCCCTTGAAATCTTGAGGGACTTTTATATTTATAAAAGTAAAGTTAATTTTAACAACATTTTGTTTTGAATTTTCTCCTTTTTCAAAAACTTCGTTAGAGTGAGCTTTTTCACTCTTAAGCAACTTAAGTTGCTTTTGATGATCCTTATGAACTTTTGAGAGTAAATTATGCAAGTCAAAATTTTCCTTTTCAAAGTCATTAATAATTTCTTGCATTTTTTTTAATTTCTCTTCAAGTTCATGATTGGTTTTGGAAAGTAAGTCATTTTCATTTCTCAATATTGAAACATTTTTCTTGTGTTTTGACATCATGACTTCAAATTCTAAACCCAAATCATCATAGGCATCTTGCAACTCATCAAAAGAATAATCATTTAAAGTAGACGAGTTAGAAGTTATCTTAGGATCATTGATGGCCATAAGTCATAAGTTGGCTACTTCTTGATCTTCATCATCAAATGAATCCTCATCACTCCAAGTAGGAATATAGGCCTTGTGTTTTTGTTTGCTAGACCTCTTCTTCTTCCATTGAGAACAATCAAACTTGATGTGTCCTAGTTTCTTTCTTTATTAGACTTTATGAACCTTTTGCATCTCCCTGCAAACATCTCCATCTCTTTATCTTCATCCACATTCACTTGACACACTATCTTCATTTGTGGTGGCTTTTAAAGCAATACCAACATTCTTCTTCATAAATTTTACTTCTTCACCCCCTTTGTTGAGTCTCATCTCATGTGTAAGCATAGAATTGATGAGCTCATCCAATGTCAAAGTTTCTAAATTATTTGCTTCTTCAATTGCGATCACCTTGGCTTCCCATGATGTAGGTAAGCTTTGAAACATCTTCCTTACCACCTCTTCATTTGGATAAGTATTCACATAAAACTTCAATCCATTTGTGATGATTGTAAATCGGTCGGACATCTCCTTGATATCCTCTTTGGGCTTCATATTGGAAGTTTCATAGTTGATAGTAAAGATTCCAAGTTTAGACTTCTTCACTTGTCTAGTGCCTTCATGGGTGACTTCAAGCTTGTATCAAATCTCCTTGGCTTTTAAACAACATGAAAAACTACTATACTCATCAAGACCAAGTGCATGAAATAGAATGTACATTGCCTTGACATTGAGTTGAATGCTTCTCTTATATTCCTTATTCCATTCCTTCTTGCTTTTTGGAACTAAAAGCTCTCATTATTGTTTGGATGGAATTGAATGACCATCCATAATAATTTCCCATATGGTAAGATTATTTGCTTAGATGAACAACATCATCCTTGTCTTCTAATAGGAATAGTTAGCACCATTGAAATAATGAGGTTTGGAGATAGATTAAGACTCACCAAAGAAACTTGACCCAGAAGTAGATGTTATTGTTGCAGAATGAGTTGATTATCGTTTGAGCTTCCCGAGGATCTTCTCTTGTTAAACTATCTTTAGAGACTAGCTATAATATCAATTGTTGCCTCGAAAGATCAACTCAAAATCATTAAGAAGGGGGTGAATTGGCCTTAAGAAAATTTGTGGAAGCAACAAACAAATATGCAGCAATGAACACAACAATTTATCATGGTTCGGTCGCAATTGCCTACTTGACTACATTAGCTTGCCACAACTAAGGATTTCTCCAAATTCAATAATTTGGTAACCTTTAAGGACAAGGTTTAACCTTACAATTCTCTTAAGATTTATGCCCCAAAATCTTAAGATTGCACTCCCTTAAGGTTTCTACCCAAACCTTAAGAATCAACCCTCTCTCAAAGAGAATAAATAAGCAAACTAAGAAGTAATCCTTACAATATTAGAATGTTTGTCAATTAAGTTCTAATACAAAGAAAAACACTTAAGCTAAATGAATAAAATGGAAGCTCACAAGTGTTTACAAGAAAAAGTATGAAAAAATTAAGCTCTTAGGTTGTTTTGAATGATCTTTAAGCTTTTCACACGTCTCTTATTTTGTAGGACGTTTGGAAAATGGTATTTATACCCTCTAATTGATTTCCAACCATTGTGGTTGTTGTACGAGTGAATAGAGCCAGTGGGATGAAAATACCAGTTCATTTAATTCACCTGCAACAAAAGGTATCGATACTTTTAGCATTTAATACTTGATTTAGTGACCGTTGAAATTAGTTTACAATGATACCAAAGACAAATTATCGAAACCTGGTAAAAGGTATCGATACTTTTTGTAAAAATTCAAAACAGAATGTCAATTTGGTATCAAATTTAGAATGGGTATCGTTATCTTGAAAACTATCGATACTTGGACAAAAAGTATCAATTTTTTTACTGGAGCAAAACTAACTTGTTTGAAAACAATTACAACATAATTGAAAATGTTTCATTTAATTGAAAAATTTTCAACTTGATTTCATCAATTTGTTCAAGTTAACTTTTATTCAAAAACACTTTAATTTGTTATATCCAAACATATTATCAAATAAGACTTAGTTTAACACAATATTTTTGTCCATTGATGTGAGTTGTATGATGAATTTTATTGTTGTTCAAATAAGTTGTTAATGCTTATGTAATTTAAAGGGTTGATTAGTTAGAATATAATCGTTATATGTTGTAAATTGTGATGTTTGATTAGTAGTTAAAGGATTTTCAAATGCTGAAATTGAATACATTTGAATTGTTATATTTTGTAAATTATAATGTCTGAATGGTAATATAATGATATTCACATGCTACAAGTTATCATGCTTGAGAGTTGAACCTGGAAGTGCTTAATGTCGTAACTTATGGTGTTTGAAGGTTATTGTTTTCGTGATTAAATGCTAAACCTGATGTTGTTCATAGGATGGATTTATAGTAATCATTTTTACGCCACTGTGCCTTAACTAAGCTAGAAATATGATTAATTGTGCCTTGCATTATTATTGTTTTTATGCTCCAATGAGGGACATATTGATTCGTTCTGCTACCTAATGTTGTTGTCTATATTATGAGGGTTAAATCAAATAAAATATGAGAAAGTTAGTTTGTATGTGATATTTATATTTAATTTGTTATGTATTCAAATTATGGAACATGTGTACATAAATGTGTTACAATGAGTTTGAAGTGTGAAATAGTATTGTAACTAAGGTACGACTAAAGTTGTTATTAGGAAAGTGAAAAGAACTATTATGGGATTTGGGCACTTATTATGATTAGGTTGAATAGTTATGGTTTAGTAACTTTAAGTACTAAGTATGTGGTAGATATATATGAGTAGATATACATGTTTTTTTGGAGAAAGGAAAAGGAGATAAACACCCTATATTTTTAAAGAAGCAAGCGTATATGAGAAGTTTTTCAAAGGCAACTATTCAAATCCTTAATCATTACTCAACACCTATCAAAGGCTTGTGGACATTTAAAAATACGGAAATACCTGCAACAGATGAGAAGCCTGCTATGTTTATGTTGGGCATGTCGCCAAATATTAGGCTATGTCTGATTCAAAAGTTGACAACACACCACTGGCAATGGTGGTACCAGGTTAGAAAAATTTCGAGAACAAAATTTTCCTTAATGAGGGAAGAGTTGTAACATTCTGAAACTGGAAGATCTAAGAAAAAGGCAAATAGATATGTAGGTTAAATCCTGACGCATAATGTACTTGCCAGTTTAGAATTTAAGGATTTCATCTTAAGGTGTTTCACAATTGAAGAAGAGTATGCCAACCAAAGACTACACCTTAGAATTTTGACTAAGCACGATGTGCATATCAAGTGTGTGTGAGACTTGTGGGAGATTAGATCATCTTCATGAACACGCCTTATGAGAATTTTCACCAAAGGTATAGTACGTCTGGTTTGCTCAAACACTATGCAATGTGGGTTCTGTAACTTGATTTGTAACACCCTCAACCCGATCCGTTTTGCCAGATCTAAATATTGGGTATTACCACACAAATACAAAAAAAAAGTTAATCTACTTATACAAATTACAAGTAATTTTTAAGTTAACATCATATGGTTCCACCCTAATTTACATAAATATATGAAATGGGAAAATAAAATTGTCATACATGATAATTTAATTACAATGATATGTAAATTGAAATCCTAATATATTACAGTTATCCCAAAATATGGATTTCTAACATTTCAAATTTTGAACACGCCACCAAACTTGCTCTATATGCATAATAACTCGATATGTCATTTCATTTGGCTTAAGCCTTGCATCATCCCTCTTGGTGCAGACTCACATTGTCTCACCTAAAACATAATACACAGAAGATAAGTTCATAAGAACTTAGTGAGAGAACATCATTTACCTGAGAAGTACATGCACATTATAACTGGCGAATCATAATGACGATCTTATTGCTCTTAACCTTTAACTTTGTCTCCAGCGAGTACTTCCTCTAATTCTATTCTTATGCACATTGGATACCATGCCTCACTTTGTAATCATTCCTTCTTCATGATCCAAGAATGAACTCGTACATAGATGACAGATACCTCCTTTGAACAATGAAACTTAAGTCCTTATTCAGTTCACATTTTCAATACAATTACTTCTTTATATCTCTTCAATTCATTATTACCAATTGAGTCACCGTCTTATATAATACTTTACCGTGTAAACCATAGAGACATTATAACTTACTGGCCTTACTAATTACAAACCATATTGAGTATGCCAATCAACTTAATACATAATCCACCACAAGGAACATTTTTTTAGAGTATGCCACGAAACCCATTCCTTCCAAGCGCGCCATAGAGGTGTTTCTTCTAGTTTATCACCACAAGGGTTATCCTTTCAAGATCACCACAAAGGCTACTCTTTTATTATTCATCACAAAAGATATTCTTTCCTATCGTGCTTACGATATGGATTTCTTTAAAGTCACGATATGTGAGATTTTCCTATAATCGTCCTGGGACACGCGGAGAACCCCATTGGGTAATCACCATTCCTTAATTCTTTTCAGAGGATGTCATGTCCATGGACTTTTCCTTCAGAGTTCATATCAAAATTCATTTTTTCAATCCCGACAGACTCCATTAGACACCACCGTAGTGAACAGACACAGACTCTCTTGACAGACCCTTTATACATTGACACAATCTAAATTCAACCTTTTACTTCATTAACATACACCCAAACAGAACGCATGTAACACCCCTAGCACATATCCGTCGTCAGAATAGGATTACAGAGCATTACCGGAGTTTACATTTCAGAACTTTTCAAAAATATAAATCATTTACTTCACAACATTTATCATAGCAAATTCTATCAATAACATGCATATTGTCCCTTATACAAGCCCTCGAGGCCCTAAAAACACATAAGAAATAAATCAGGACTAAATTGGAAACATATAGAAATTTTAAGGAAAAGATGAAAATTTTCAAAATGCAGGGGTCACACGGCCATGTGGCCAGGCCGTGTGGACATTCAAAGTAGGGACACACGGTCTTGTCCCAGCCCATGTCCGTGCCCGTGTAACTCACTGACTTGGGTCACACAGCCAAACCACACGCCTGTGTGCTAGGCCGTGTAGCCTTCAAAATAGCCTCACACACCCATGTACTAGGTCGTGTTCTCGACCATGTAAGAGCCTGACTTGCAACCCTTTGAAAGCAACAGGGGACACACTACCATGTCACTTGGCTGTGTGTCACACACAGTTGAGACACACACCCGTGTCTCTGCCCGTGTGGACGAAAAAATAGGCCACTTTCAAGTCATTTTGCTCACCCAAACATGTATCCACCTACCACCAATCTTCTATATATAATCAAGCACCCAAAGTGCAACAAACCATGCTATAACAAGCTATCCAATCAAGGTACATAAGCATACAACCAATGTGCCCAAAAGGTACCTCAATTATAACCATTAAACACGTATATCCATATACATAAATTGGGTAAAATTTCAACTAACTTATAACTAAACTTATGTCATAACTTACCACTTTGTTCACATATCAAATTCACATTCAAATATACCAAATTTACCATTTAGCAATTAGCATCAATAACCATATATGAGAACTACATTTTTCATACCAATATGAACATGTTCAACTTCCATCATAAAACCACACACATATATCAACATATCAACCATTCAAAGTACCAAATCTATAAGCCAAAACATAATGGCTAAAACATCAACCAAAATGACATATATATAGATATGCTAAACTCATCAATTAAACATTATACATAGTCCACCTATACATGCCATTATAACCTTAACCAAGACATCAAAATCTACCGATATAATCGTTGGATAGTGTGATAGATTTTCGACTAGCTTCCAACCCGATCGAGCTTGTAAGATTCATGAAACCATATTCAACAACTCACAAAGTGAATGAATCCACAGCATCACATATACATATCATCCCTAACATAGTAGGATTTTAGAAAACTTTAAACCCTTTCAAAATTTCTTATTTTCATTTAAATTTCATTACTTTCCATTGCATTTACTATCTTTAGCTTAAATAACAACATCAATTCAACTCATCATTCCCTTTTTCATCATTTTACACTTCAAGTATGAACTTACTATTTCATTATCTTTCCAAACCCGTTTCATATGCATATCACACGAGACATAAACATATCATTCAACCATAGCCACAAGCTAGTGCATTTAAACATAATTCTTTTTGGAACTAACAACATGATAAACCATTTCAATAGAAATTACATAATTTAAACATTACCACCCTTTCATGATCATAAGAATATTTCCATTTAGGCACTTACCATTTCAATGCATAACTTATAAGTTTAACATGGCATAATCCAACCACAACTTGGCCGAAGCCTAAGCATGTACACCAAACATTTTAGCCAAACAAACATATAACATAAGCATTATAAACATGGATGAGCACAACATTTAGTCATCTATCATATGCATATATCATCCATTTCCACTTTCAATGTACCTTGTAATACCATTTCTATATCTTAATTCATATCGAATTCTTACCGCTTCATATCTGAATAATGCCCGTTGAATCATTTAGAATACTATTGGATACCCGGGATAGCTCACACATAGTGTGCTAGCTCATATAATTGTAATCCGTCAAATCCTGTACATGTATGCTTACACGAGCTGTGAATCGGTATGCTTACACAACCTGTGGGTCAGAACGTAGCTACACGATGCTGCTCACACGAGCTGTAGAGTATCTGCAACACATGTCGAACCTCAGCCATCTGTAGGACGTTCAGGACTAGCACCCCAATCATGTAACCCTAATGACATGTCATTTGTATCCTGTGAGTTTCTAAGGTTCAAACTGGGCTCGGTAATCGTCGTACGTCATTGGATTTACGTCGTTTCATAATATGATAAATTGCATCCTAACATATATATATTGATTTAATCACAATATAATAACATATTAACATTCAATTTAATCAAAATTATATAAAATATAGTTCATACGAACTTACCTGGCTAAATTACAAAAATACCAAGGTTTATGGGTATTTTGGTAATTTTTTATTTTCCTCGATTTTCCACGATCTTGATCTAAATTAATAATTTCATTCAATTTATCAATTTAGGCAGTAAAACAATGTATTTCATGCAATTTATTCATTTTGACATTTTTACAAAATTACCCTAAAGTTTTACTTTTATTCAATTTAGTCATTGAGCCCAAAACATGCAAATTAACCATTTTTACCCAAAATTGAGCATAGAAAAATTTTCATGGTATCTATAATAGACCATTTATGTAAAAATTTCACATTAAATCCTTATACTTTTATTAATTTAACAATTTAGTCCCTAACCCAGAAAGTCATCAAAATACACTTAACAAAATACTTTTAATTATCAATCAACATTCCAAATTCATCATTTAACAACAAAAATCACAAGATTCATCAATGGAAACATTCAAAATCTTTAACAGTTTCAAAATCGAAGGTACGGGCTAGCTAGACCTAGTTGCAACGACCTCAAAATCATAAAAATTATTAAAAACGGGACTAAAATGACATACCATGCAACTTTAAAGAGAAAGCCAAAAGCTCAACCCCTTCCATGGCTTTTCTTCTTTCTCAATTTCAGCCAAACTTTAAAAAGAGGAAGATGATATCTTTTGTTTTATTTTATTACCTTTTTAATTTGTTTTATTTTTTTAATTAACAAAACACATATGTATATTCATAATAAAACAAAACCAACCGGCTGCTCCAGTGTAATATGGTATATTTACCATATTATTCCATATACTTTCATTCATTAAGCCATTAAATCACTCACATGAAATGGCGATTGACTTTTTCAACTTTTACAATTTAGTCCTTTTAATTAATTAATTATCGAAACATTAAAATTTTTCAATGAAACTTTAATCTCACCTTAATGAAACTCTGTAAATATTTTTATAAATATTTACGGCTCAGTTTATAAAAACGAGGTCCTGATACCTTATTTTCTAAAACCACTTGACGTTAGGGTCATATCACTTGAACTTAATAAAACGCTTATAAATCATAATTTATCAAATCAAAAACCTTTTTAAAAACCATATTTGACTCATAAATATTAAATAATAATATTTAAAAATTTTCTGTTTCTGACACCACTGAAAAACGGGTTGTTACAACGTACATCTCAAAGCATTCATTTTAGACATATACATACTCAGCCATACTTCAATATTTTAATGCTCATACATCAATCATCACATACTAAACATTCCAGACCTTTAAATACAACGATACAACACATCATATTGCTCATACATCATTCATCACAAACTCAAACTCATCAGAATCTATACCAGATATACATATCGTCCTCAACAAACATTCACACAATCATAGATATCCTTTAGTAATCAGTTATATAGTCACATACATAACATACTATAACATTCCCGATCTCAGTATTACCTTTCAACCACTTTCCTATAGATCTTCTAGTACGAAGAGTATGCATGCAAGAGTCAGCATATAGACTCACCTAACATCCAAGGATAGTAGCTTGAACTCCAGATTCTATTATAGTATGTCTAAAGACTAATCATGATATGATTGTAATTACATACTTGTTTTACCTTGCTTATTAATATAAGGCATTGCCATTGTTATTTCAGTTTCTCTTTTTGTGTATATAAATAAATTGAATTGTAATAAAGTCCTAAGAAAAATATGATTATTCTTAAAAGGTCCTTAGTCAAGTATTATTGTGGGCTTGGACAACAATAATGTTTTGAGACCAATGTGCAGTTGATTGATGACAAAGTATTGTCATTAACATAAGGATGTCAAAATCAATACATGAGTATGTGCTAGAGAACAACATATTGGACTGACTAGCTATGAGTATGTTTCTTGGATTATTATGTAATAGTCACAACATTACTCATAATGATAACTATGTATACGATTCTTAGACTTGAGATCATCATTATCCCAACATTGTGAGACGTATATTTTGATACAGTCAAATGTCTTCCGTAACAAGTTGTACTGAAAAAACTGATGTTGGATATGCCAATCTATGTCGTGGGGTATGGTTGATTAAGATAGGATTTGTCCCTCCTACATAATGGGAGCAATATCTTAGGTCACTTGATTGAGTGAGACTAGAAATGCATGACCATACTCAAATAAGTTGATATGAGATATCATACTTATTTGTTTATTGTAGTCTATTCGAGATATCAAGAAACATGAGATTGGATTATACAAGTGTGACTATTCTATGACTTGTGCCTAGTCTAGAAATAAATGACGAAAGGATATAATACATGAAAGATTTAGCACAAAAAGGTTATGTCGAATTACGACTTCTTGTAACTTAGGTAGCAATGATGCATTGCTAGATGCCACTCATTACTTGTAATATGAAAGTTGAGATTTTTATGCAAAAAAATTAAATATCATGAAACCAAAAGCATTTAACAAGAAAATCTAAGGCAAGAAACATAAAAGGAACAAGCTTTAATAGATTTAAAGTGCAATAAACTAAAGCTTAAAAAGTCTTGAAAGTAAAGTACAAGGATTGAAATGCAAATAAACCTTAGCTACAGTGTTAACTAACTTAACTAACATCAAGAAAAGAAAGAACAAGAAGTAAATACAGAAAATAATGTCTAATCTAAGGTAGAACAAGAGAAAAACTAAAACTCTAGAAAAGTGAAAAAAAAAACCTAAAGAAAACCTAGAGAAAGCTAAACCTAAAACTAAGCTAGAATGTGTCTCTCTCCTTCTCAACAATTTTTGGTTATTTTAAAGGGTGTTCTGATTGCTTTTCAATGCCAAATTTAACCTTACACGGGTCATGTGTGATTGGTGAGCCGAGTAGATAAAGGTTAACCTTTTTCTCTAAGTTTTTCCCCTTGACGAAGGCAATATCGCGATACCTAGGGGAGGATATCACGATATCTTGGGCAATATTGAACTTGGGGTCTTCCTTGAGAGGTGGATATCACAATACCCAAAGAGGATATCGCGATACAGCTGAAAGGGTCTCTTTGGCCTTCTACTCTGTCGGAGGTATCGAGATTCTAAGGGTTGGATATCGCGACACCCTTGTACTAGATGTTGTTCTTGCTCGTTTTCGACCTCTAACACGTCCCTATAGTACTCAAACACATTTTAGGCCTCCAAATGGCATTATCGACCAATTTGGATAAAAAATTAGACAAAAACGATGCATTTTAACTTATTACTCGAAAATATTAAAATAATAAAATAACGAAAAACTATGCTAAAAACTCTATTTTGCTCGAGAAATATCTCTTTAAGTGTGCTAGAAAAGCCTAATTTGCCACTTCAATTTGTGGCAGATCATTAACCCTCATGCAGAGTCTTACTTCTTTATTTTATTGTTCATGCACTCTTACAAACTTAATCTTTCATAACTTTAACATGCAAAGTCAAAAAACTTACCTTGACATGGATTAATCACTGATAAAATCCAAAATTTCAACTTCAGCTTAAAAGAGAAATAAAATATTGTTGGTTCCTTAAGATTCATATAGCAACACTTTTGAAGAAGGAAGAAAACTCCCCCTTTCTCTAGCCTAAAAATATATATAACCTAAGTTCCCATTGGAACTTGACATGTGCCACTAACTTTCAAAATTGCCTTTATAAATGGTTTACAGCTATAGAGAGAGAACATAAATAAAAAATCCTATAAATTTATTTACTTGGTTCATCTGTTCCATTAATTCCTAACCAAATCATTTATAACATAACTAGCACAGTAACTCAATGAACTTGGCGAACTATACTTTCAGCGATAATCCCAACTTACAAAACTCTCAATACCTTTATCTAACTTTTCTTTACAACTCCACACATTCTGAGGTAAATCCTTACTTAATATCCTAACATCTTCTATACGCTCAATCTACACGCCAAAACAATAATTAGGCAAATAGAATTGCATCTCACAGACTACTATCAATCTACTTGCTAAAACATGGAACCCGCCAAAACTGGGTGTTACATGATTGGTTGGGAGTCAACTGAACGGACTAGGCTGGTCAAATAGTATCTGCACTAGATTCTCTTTTATGTTTTTCCTAATTTTGATAGGGCATTAAAGGGACAATTTTTGTATGCATATGACATTTTTCAATATCCACTAAGAGGAACTGAGTATATATATGGTAAGAAGGAACATTCAAATGTTTTTCTTTTCTTCCTTTTGTTCTACACTCTAGTTCTTCTTCATAAGCTAAGTATTTTCTTCTTTGTCGTTAAATTAGAAGCTAAGGTTTTTGGGATAATGGGTGGATGCTTCAACGTCCTAATAAGTCTGATACTTATGCATGTTGCGATTTTGAAAGAGTAAAGATGTTAAGAGACATAAAAACAGTAGAGTGTGAGTAGGAGGCCATGTATAGGGCCATATGTATCTGAAATGTTAGTAAAGTGACTAGAAATGGGATTTTAATGGAAGTTCCATAATCTTTTAAGCAGTTGCAACTGCTGGTTCGGGTAAGATCATTAGAATAGAAATTCTAAGTTGAAGTCAATGTGAGTTCTTAGGTGAGTCTCAAGTCCCGACTCCTACAAGTCATTCTAGAAAGTTCCTTCATATGGTTGATGTTTCAATAACGGTGCATGAGTCATTGATTGACTACTAATTGTATATGTGTGATCCCTGTAAAGTATCTGCATAAGTTTAAGTGTGTGATGTGTTGTATGCATGAGTAGATGTGGTTCTTGGAAGCAACTGTATGTTCGTACATGGAGCATATACCTTGTTGCATGGTTGTGTCAATGTGTGGTAAGCATGAAAAGAGGTATGATTCTATTATGGGTAGGAGTAAAGTTTACATGAATGTGTACTTATGTTATATGCATGATGCATGATTGAAAATGTTAGAGAAATGGGGGTTTGACGGAGTTTCGGGATAATTATTGTAAGATGAGAGTTGACCCCCGCGGTGGTATTTGACGAAGCCCGTTGGGACAGTAAACATGAAATTTGGTATGGCAAATCTAAGGAAAGACCATGGCCATCGCATATTCCGGAAAAGGCTGATGGGTCACATTTATCTACCAAGGTTTCTACGTATCCCGGGCGATGATGGGCAAACCTCACGTGATGATGAGTTTAGAAAATCCATATCGCAAACATGACTGTTCATATGGTACCTTGGTGGCAACCAAATAGAGCCTTTTTAGGTAAGTTACTTTTGAAGCCTTTGTGGCGTATTCTATAATGCCTTTGTAGCATATTTTGTAATGCCTTTATGGTGTATTCTACAATGCCTATGTGGCATATTTTGTAATGCATTTGTGGCATATTATGCAATGCCTATGTGGCTTATTATGTATTTTCTTTGTGGTGTATTTTGCAATGCTTATGTGGCTTATTCTACAATGCTTTTGTGGTGTATTTTATAATGCCTATGTAGCGTATTCAATATTTGTCTGTATAAGAATCCACTAAGACAAATAATTGTGTGTATAGTATTTTAGGCAAAGAATTCAACATCTATTTGAGTGAAAATCCTTCGAAAGTAACTTTTGCATGAATATCACTTCGAGGAATGTATCCAACTTCTACCTTTCTAGAAAGTGAGAAATAAGACCCGCGTTGAGGGGTAAATTCTGCAATATGCTTAATAAGTGAAATGTGTATATGGGGTCAAGTGTAGAGATTGGCGTATAGGTATGCGCTTGGTGTTTAGGAAAGTGTCAGCTAAAGACTAAAGAGAAATTTAGAATCTTCAAGTCGAGAAATTCTACAACAAATTTTCAAAGGTAACATTGGTTAAAATTCACTAAGTTTATTTGAACTCATGAGTGTCTGGTTGTGATACAGGTTTTGAGGTAAAGTTGATGCCAGTAGGGACCCAGCCAGGAATGTGCCAAGGTGAAAGTTCGTGTTGCGATATTATGCATACAGAGGGCACCTTAGGAATATGGCGCTTAGTACTTTACTCCATGAAGAAGTTTGTCTTTAACAAAGTTTTAAGTCGTAACATTATATACTGCTTTTGAAAATCCGATGTAATTATTAAATGTTCTCTTTCATTTATCTTTTGTTTCAAGAACAATAAATAAATAAATAAAAAGTTTGTGTTCGAATGATTTTATGTCTATTTTAATTTATTGCTAAGTGTTTAAATCTTGTAGCACCCAATATCCAGATTCGGCAATTTGAGTCGGGTAGAAGGTGTTACAAAAACACCTACCATGCTACTCAATTCAAATAATTTTTTTAAAGATATATTAAAAATAAGTTTCTTCAAAGTATGTTTTAATAGGGATGTATCACTTGAAAAATGATAAGCGATTTAAGAGGAACTTTTAAAAACAAATTCTTCTTTTAAGGTTTTATTATATAAAAAATATTATTAGCTTGACAAAAATCTTTTGATATAACAAAACATTAATAATTGATTTATACTTTCAACCACTTAATCAATTATGTTAAATTCAATTTGAACATCTTTCAAATATTTTCAAGTGTTACAAATACTCAAAAATAAGTTTCCAAAATGTTTTGACTTGTAACAAATGTTTTTGAGATAATCCCAAGACCTTTATAAGTGTTCCAAAATGATTTACAAGCAATTTTAAGGATAAATATCAATACCTTAGTATATGGCATTAATATTACCCTCAAATAACCTCCACAACACATTTGAGAGGGGTGAAGTATCGATACCCAACATCTTGGTATCGATATACCTAACCCAAAGTGTCTGTACCATTAGTAAGGTATCTATACATTGGCAAGCTAGTAGCCACAACACTTTTTTGAAAAATAAAGTAGCGATACTTGTTTTTAAAGTATCAATACCCAACCCAAGAGTATTAATATTGATCTTCATGGTGTCAATACAACATCCTTTCTAACAATTATTTTTACTAAGAGTGTCAATGCCTCATTTATGAGTATTGATACCACAAGTTGTATAAGGCCTTTAATAAGCATAATTAATGCTTCAAACAGTTAAAAACTCCCTCTAACAACCCCAAATGACTACAATTCAATGAGAGGTATACATAGGGTCTTACAACACTCCAATGAAGACAAGAAACAAGTTCAAGGTATCAAAAATCAAATGTTCATTTATTATTCTCTTTATTCTCATTTTATTCAAATTCTATTTGTAAACACTTGTTGGGTAAAGTTCTTATTTTTCATTCAAATGTTTATATGTAATTTGTTAGTACTTAAACTTTGCAAACCAATAGATTTGAGAGGTTTTTATTGTTTGCTTTAGTTTTTCTATTTGTGAGATTATTTTGGATAGAAAACTTTGAGGAGAGTGGTTCTATATTACCAATTTAAAAGATAGAGAGTTGTAAAGGTTATACACTATCATTGAAAGTTAACGATTCTAAGTTAGTAAATTGAGAAAATCATTAGAAAAGGAAAAATTAAAGTAGTGGAAATAAATAATTGAAATAGTGAATTTGTAATTTTTGTGCTTCCAGAGATCAGTGGATCAAAGACCAAATTGGTCTTCAACAATATTTTAGGAGAGCCACTATCTTTATGGCAAAAATGTACGAAGGACAATGCAATGGAGGGTGAGGTTGTTTCAGGTTTAGCTAACACCAGAACTCTTGAGCTTGGTTCTCGTTGGAAGAAGCCCTTTTTTTTTTTCTAATATTAAGGTTAATTGTGATGCTTCTTAGGTGAATGTGACAGGGATAGCTGGTATTGCAGCTGTTTCTAGGGACTGCCAAGGTTAGGTTATTGACGGGGTTAATGCTCAATCCATGCTACATCTACTAAGGTGGTGGAAGTGATGGCGATTGGATTGGGAGCTTCCTTTGTCTCTTTTTGGAAGTGGAAGCAAGTTGTTCTTGAATTAGATAATAATGACTTGGTGTATTTAATGACTAGGAATCTCAAGCTATTCGATTTTTGCTTGAGTCTGTATCTGTCTCGTTTTGTTGTAAATACACAAAAACTTGGTGTTGCCCAGTTGATTGGGAGAGCTCCCCGCCACAACTCCTTACAAACCTTCTGTTAAAAGATCTTTTTCAGTATTGATATGAGGCTTTATTCATGTTTTGACCCCTAAACTATACTTATCTTCTCATATAAGTACCTAAATTATTTGTCCTACCTCAACTTTATTTCTGTTTATATTTTGGGTCCAAAAACTTAACAGTGTTAAAAAAAAGCCCAATCAAATTTGGACATATGTTCTATATTTTCCATATAAGATATTTTAATATGATAAATCATTTTTTAAATAAGGAAAAATGAAATCAGTAAGAAGAAAAAGCTAAAAAGTTTGAAATATTCAACAGTGGCGGTTCTTAGGATTTTTAAGGTAATTTTGAAAGCTAAAACATGAATAAAGCCTTAATATAATGAAGTTTATTAGACCAAAAAACAAAAATTAGGAGACTATGACCATAGAAATGGATCTATTTCTTTTTAACAAAGATCAATCTTTTTACTTTGGTTTAGTTTCCTAAAATGTCTTTATAAGTTCTCAAAAACATAAAACTTTCATTGACATGTAGTTTATTTTTTATGGAACAAGTTCCTTTTTTCCCCCTTAAAACAAGCGCCAAAACACCAAAAAAAAAGATCAGAATTTTAGAAGCCTTTTTCATAAATCAAACAAATCCTATAAAAATTTTGTATTGTATTTGAATCCAATATTAGTAGTTAAATTGATAGTACTTCAAGCAAAGCAAATCTTTGAACCAACTCAAACTGTGAACAAATTATGGCACAAATTGTAACTTCCGAATCCAATCCCTGGATTTCTTTAGGCTTGAATTCTGCCAGATTTTAGGTCAACGATAAATTTATCATATATGAAAACCGACGTAAACACGTACACGCACAGACAAAAGAGACCGTAACTCATAAATAGAGCCAGCCCAAAGGAAGTAAAACTGGGAGCAAGAACTAAAAATATATCATTAGCTCATGTGACATGAATTAATCAATCAATCGTGCGGTTGAATCTACTGGCTCATAGTTGACGACAAGTAAAAGTTCCAAAAAATGGATCCTACGGACATGAAAGCTACACGGGCTTGAAGAGGGACCACCCTGTCAACCACCAAACAGAGCCAAAAAATATTATCAGATATGGAATGTCAAAATAACCAATAAGCACATGAAACACAAGGAATTAATAAGAAGATATTTTAGCATAGGGAGGTGACAGAAACAGAGAAGTAGGCAGAAAAGTAGAAGAAATGGAGAATCAGAAACTGAGGGTTAAAAGAAGGGAGAGAGAAAATAAAGAGGGTGATTGTAAACTGAAATAGCATAATAGATGGATGTATTCAAGATTTTTCGTTACTTTCAACATGCGAGTTATTTTGGAGTACTACCATGATTCAATGACAAACTGAAATAAATAGATGACAAATATACTGGTTTACCAAAAATTCAACAAGCTGACGGGGATCCAAAACCTAAATCCTGCATAAGAATCAAAGACAAATATTAAATTACACCAAACCTAGATATCTTTATAAGCTAATATGCAAATTGCATCAAATGAGGATTTTACCATAAAACAGTGTTGGGAGAGCATCCTTCTGATATTTGTCAGGAAGCTCTGAGAGCTTTCCTAGCCATAAATTGTTCCATGCAAAGACAACACCAATTACACAAGGACCAAGCACTATCTGGTTTAGTAAAACCTGCAATAAGTAAATATTGTCAGTGTTTATAATTAAGTTATTCAGTTATTTTCCAACCTTAAATTCATTGCACTATGAAAGAATGAAAATGAAACAACTTTACCTTCAACATTATATTTTGTGGTGTCTGATGTGGCAAACAGTGATCCAGATATTTATACCAAGCATATGAGCCAGGACCATATAAAAGGAAACCATAAGAAGTCATCCTCAAGGCACGAAGCCAATCATGATCTGAAATGATGCTTGGCATGATATCCTAAGAAGGATAAGGTTAGAATACAGATTATAACAGTAATACACTGTTATACTCAAGTCAGTATAATAAAAAGCATCCTACCAAGACACCAAAGGTTTGTCAAAACTAAGAACATATATAAAAGAATATGATTCATGGTAAAAGAAACCGATACTCCCGATATCTGTTATGGATGCCTTTGTAGGCAAGACATATGGGAGTAGCAGGCAACAAAAAGTCAAAGGCACCTAGGATGAAAGGGAAGACAAATAATTTTATTGTAACAATATTCCTAATTAAAAGAATTTATTTCAGCTAGTATTTTTATTGCAATTAAAAGTCCTTAATTTTAATTTTCTTATTATTCAAGAATAAATCCCTATGTAACCTCTATTTAAGAGGATGATTCATAGTAATAAAATAAGATAGAAATCTATCCAATTATAAAAGTTTAAGACTCTCTCTTCCTAACAAATCTAAGGTTAGGAGCTCCTTTCACAAGTTCCACATATTATTAATGATAAGTTGTTGAGTTCACAAGTTATGGATCATGTCACAGGGCAATTCATAGGAAACCTGCTTCATTTAATGAAGCCTTACCCTTGTTGCTATTCTTACCTCGTGAAGAACCTATGAATAATGATATATGGAACTAGTTTCCCAATATATGCGTTTAGATAGATAGATAGATAGAACTCCTCAAAGGAAGCTACTAATCTAAGACTCGTTAGGAAGAAAGAGTTTTAAACCAATGTAATAAGAATGATTTTTGTCTTATTTTATTACTACGAATCATCCTCTTAAATAGATAGGAATTTATTTTTGTAAAATTAAGGACTTTTAATTGTAATAAAAAAATACTTGCAAAAGTAAAATTTTCTAATTAGGAATACTGCTAAAATAAAGTTACTTGTACTCCTTTCCATCTTTGCCCACAATGGCATTCATGATCATATCCTTTCAGCACCCAGTGCCCCTCCTCCCGAAGAAATAGAAAATGGGATTGTAGGGTGTTGCATGAAGATACAGTCCAAGGCTCCAAAAAGATATTCCCAGTTGTATGAGGGTAAAGGTAAATAGATCCACTTTCAACAATTTGATCCACCCAAAGACCAAATCCCTAAGATTAAGCTAATAACTCAAGCCATATGCAGTGATTTCATAGGCTATGTTCTCTAATTCCGGTGATGTAGGCAGTTACTGATTAGGGTTTATGGTGATTTTCTGATCTGATTTCTTGAGGAAAAAAGAAAAAGAATAAATCAACAAAAAGAGAAGAATCTTCAAGCTTCACCACTTGGGGTGCCTTAGGAATAACACTAAATGTTGCATCATACAATCACAAAGAACAAAAAGGCTGGAAATTATTTGACAATTAATCTATATCTAAATAGTAAAATATATCTATTTATTTAACTCCCAGCATCCCTACTCCATTAAGTACTTCAAAGAATACTTAAAGATAACTTTTAAAAGTAAAAACAAAGTCCAATAGCATTAAGATAAAAAGCAAGACCCAAAATCTTCAATTTTCAGCAACTCAAAAAGGTCATAAAGATTCCGAACACTTGAAATGTCAAAAAGAAGAGATTAAAATAAGAACCTACAACTTCACCCTAAAGAAATATAGACACAGTACTCAAAATGAACTACTGTATTAGAGCCAGCCTTAGACTTTGTTTACCATTGAGGTTGAAATGCACTTCTCAACCCAAACCTTAATTTTAAACAAAAAAATTCTAGCTCTTGGCTTTTGAAAAAATGCTTTTCAATGAAGTTACCTTTTTATCCCCCATTAAATCTTCTACTTTACATGTCTAAAATTGACATTTTATCTTCTCAAAAACACTTTTTGACAGCAATGGTAAACACTACCAAATTTTTCAAAAGCACCTTTCAAAAATCCTTTTTCACAACACTTTTAAAAAGCAATTTTCAACCTCAATGATAAACTAGCCTTAGTAACCTGTATACTTCCTAAAGACCTCTAGGCTACTGCAAGGAGGCATCATACTTCCTCACCAACTTCGTAACTCCCTAAACCTCATCATAACAAATCATTTAACGATATGCTGCACTGGTCAGCACAGATATGGATGAGAAACCTGGAAATTAAAGTAACTTCATTGACACACTTTCCATCAAAAAATTGGGAATTTCCAATCAAACTGAAATTGAGATTTCCCAACATTCAGATGCTGATTGAGCTCGGGCAATACCTCTCAACATTGAATTTAAGAGAAGATGACTAATAATAAAAACAATCTCAAAGCCTAAATAAAATAAAATGCTAAATCTGCTGGTTCCAAACTCCAAACAACGGGAAAGTTCATCAATATATATATATATATACACACACACATAAAAGCAGATGCGCGAGAGCCATAATTTCCTAAATTTTAGAGACTACTACGTCCTACACTTCCTAAAAAAATTCCAACAATTCAAACTGTTTCAAGCTCTCTCTCACTAACCCCAAAAAGAAATTGCTTAGAAATATGTATGAAATAAAGAACTAAAGCATAAATTTGAGAATATTACCTTACTTGTATCACTGGAACCAGAAATGGAATCTTTCCGTTTTCTCCAATGGGAGCTTAGTTGAGCAATAGTATCGCCTGTGAGAGCGAGTGAGGAAGCTGTCACCGCTTGCTTCAACGGGAAACGGTAGCCTCGACTGCCCGTTGACTCTGCGGATGAATCCGAGGATTTCGACTTTGACGGAAACGGCCTCTTTGTGTTTCTTATCTCCGGAAGTTTCCAACCCCAAAACGCGCCATTACCGCCCAATGCCTCCATTTTCACCGGTACAAGTATCAGAAATTTGGGGGGGAAAGGTTTAGAAATGAAAACCGTCCAATTGCAGTTTACTAGAGCCTGAGCCGGCAAATTAGATGAATGGAACGGAACGGAATAGAGCGGCAATGGAGTTGCTATTAGGTGAGAATCGAAAAGATATATAGGAATGGACGAAAAATGATAAATTTAACCAAATAATTTTTATTTATAAAAAAGGGCAATTTACACAAAAAAACCCTTTTTTTTAAATTACCGAAATGGACCCGATATTTAATTATTTACCGGAATGGGCCATTTTCCGTCAAATCGAGTTCACATCAAGAATGTCGGGGGCGCTGAGCAAAAAGCGACCACGTCGGTACGCTTTCTTGACATGGCAACAAATAGCTCCCTCTAGGACGCGATTTTCTGCCACGTCAGCAAAGCGCGCTGACATGGTCGCGACTTGCTCCGCGCGTGAACAATGCAACGGTCAAAAATTTGACCGATGTCCCCCTCCAATGGTCCAAAAAAAACTATAAATACCCCCACCCCTTGTTTTACAAACTAATCCTCTATCAAATTTTCTCTCAATTTGCTCTCAAATTCCTTCCAAATTTCTCTCAAATCCATATTTAATCTCAATTTGCTCTCAAGTTCCTCTTAAATTTCTCTTAACTCCCTTTTTTTAAATAATTTAAAAATTTTTTAAAATTTTTTTAAACTGTAAAAATTTGTACGATTTCAGCAATGGCCGGAGAATTGACTCGTCTTGATAAGCATCACATATCGGTGGAACAAATGAAAATGGTAAGTGTTAAATTTAATTTTTAAATATTATTTAAGAATTTTTTATTTATTCATTTTTAGATAATTATTAATTTATTATTTGTTATAAAAGTTTGTATATCAGGTATTGGAATGCAATATCCGGAATATGCATGGTCCTCCATCATCGTTGGTAGAGAACTACCTACGGGAAGTGGGTTTTTGGCACGTGGCAACGGTAGGTCGAGGATGCAAGGTGGACCCAAAACTAATCAGTGCGTTGATCGAGAGGTGGAGACCCGAGACGCACACATTCCATCTTTCATGTGGAGAGTGCACTATCACTCTAGAAGATGTCGATCTGCAATTGGGATTGCTTGGTGGATCGGTACCAATCATCGAAGTCCGCCCCATCTAGCGATTGGGGGCGGTGTGCTACGAGCTTTTGGGCGCTATTCCGGAGAAAATGGAGGGAGGTAAGATCGAGATCGGCTGGTTACGTCACACATTTCCTGATCCAGATGAAGATTCAACCGAAATTGAAAGAATTCGATATGCCCGGGCATACATTCTTCAATTAATTGGAGGTTATCTGATGCCCGACACGTCACGGAGCCGCGTACATCTAAGATGGTTGCTGAAACTCGTTGATTTTAGAGCAGCCGGTGAATTAAGTTGGGGGTCTGCCGTCTTGGCAACGTTATATCGAGAGATGTGCGGGGCGACGCGACCGAGGAGAGCAAAAATCGGAGGTTGCCTGTCATTACTGTAGTCATGGGCACGGTTTCGCTTTCCATTTCTACGTCCTCGAGTGGACCACCCATATACATCCCCACTCATAACGAGGAAAATTTTATATTAGATTTTACAATTATTATGTAGATTTTTAAAAATAAAAGAATGCTAAAAATTTATTTAATTAGGTGGAACCATCCGGCAAGTCATGCTCGATTACCTACCTCTCTTGAAGATATACGGCTTCTATTGGACCAACAGTCCGAAGCACAAGTAAGTATTAAATAAAATAGATATTTCCATACATTCGCTAGTTGATTGGTATTTAGTATTTAGTATTTAGTATTATGTATATAACTAATATTTCTATCATGTTCATATAGTTTCAATGGACACCATACGAGGATCCGGCAATTCAGGCAGTAATTCCGGAAGAGTTCTTACAAAATTCGAACGCTTAGCAAGTGAAAGTCGCATTGATCAACTACGCGACCGTGGAGATGCACTAGTCAGATAGGGTGTTACGGCAATTTGGATGTAGACAATCGATTCTCATGGACCTTGAGGTGTTTGACGATCACCACAAAATCGACCTTCGGCAAGTGAATACGGATTGGACGAGATTCTGGTCCGAGTACATCGAAATGTGGGAAGATCGGTATGCTTATATACCTAATAGGGAACCGATCATCGTTCTGGAGTTAGCGTGCGTGCCGGAGTACATGCCATGGTTTAGGATCCATGGCAAGCCGTATTTACTATCGCCAAAGGACAGGCAGCGGCAATTACGTATCCAAAGGGAACGACGTGGCCCTTTAAATCCAAGAAGAAGGGACAACGGCGCAGGGCCATCAACTATGCCCAAAAATTCACCGAGCCCATAGAATCAACAAGCCCAGCGGGAGCACAGACACAGTCACCCGGCCCAGCAATTCAACCGATGATACCAACGCAACCACCTTTTCAAATGATGCCAGGTGCGTTTCTTAGCCCTTTTATGTATCCTAACCCTTATATGTTTCCTTTTCCGAGTCCTATGGCAGGTTGGAGCCAATGGCCCGGTTAAGCTCCATTTCCTGTTACGCGGAGTGGACCGCTGATGTATAGGCCAGCGACGTACGAGGGGTCACAAGAGGGGTCGTCAGGGAGCTCTTCATTTTACCAATCCCCACCACCATATGGTTTTCAAACACCATCGCTGTTGTTGATGCAAACACCTCCACATTCACTCTTCTATCAAACTGTCTCATCGTCCCAACTCCGACAACCAGATACCGTACCGAAAGAACCAGAATCCCCGCCGGAGGAACCACAACCGCCGCCGGAAGCTGGACAAAGGAGGAATCCATCGCGTAACCGACGACGGCCGCCATGTGGCACTAAATCCGGCGGGCACGGAGATTGATTTTTGTATTTAAATTTATTTGTACAAATATTTTGAATATTTTGATATTATTTGATGTAATAAAATAGAAATTTTTTTGAGTTATTACTTAAAAACCCTAAACTCTTAAAATTAAAAACCCTAAACCCTTAACTTAAAACCCTAAACTAATTTAATTAAAAACCCTAAACCCTTAAAGTTAAAAACCCTAAACCCTTAACTTAAGACCCTAAACCCTTAACTTAAAAACCCTAACCATTAAATTAAAAACCCTAAACCCTTAAAGTTAAAAACCTTAAACTCTTAAAATTAAAAACCCTAAACCCTTAAAATTAAAAACCCTAAGCCCTTAACTTAAAAACCCTAAACTAATTTAATTAAAAACCCTAACCCTTTAACTTAAAAACCCTAAACTAATTTAATTAAAAACCCTAAACCCTTAATTTAAAAACCCTAACCATTAAAAACCATAAACCCTTAAAATTAAAAACCCTAAACCATTAACTTAAAAACCCTAACCCTTAAATTATAAAACCTAAACCCTTAAAATTAAAAACCCTAAGCCCTTAACTTAAAAACCCTAAACTAATTTAATTAAAAACCCTAAACCCTTAAAATTAAAAACCCTAAGCCCTTAACTTAAAAACCCTAATTTAATTTAATTAAAAACCCTAAACCCTTGAAATTAAAACCCTAAACCCTTAACTAGCATCCTGCTAGAAGCGATTTTATACTATTTGCTCAGAAACGTCAACACGAAATTATTTCTTCCAGGACCTACTGTAGCAAAAGCGCGTCCACGAGGGCGCAATTTCACAAATTCTTATGAAACTGCATTCTGCTAGAAGTAATTTTATACTATTTGATCAGAAACATCAACTCAAAATTATTTCTTCCAGGACCTAAAAACCCTAAAAAGCCTTAAACCTAAACCTTAAAAGCCAAAAAAATCTAACGTGGGAAAAACGAAAAAATTGCGTCCCCCGGAATGCGCTACGTGGCATGAAATCGCGGCCACGTCAGCGCGCTTTTGCTGACGTAGCAGCAAATCGCGTCCTAGAGGGCGTGATTTGTTGCCACGTCAGCAAAGCGTGCTGACATGGCCGCGACTTGCTGGCGCATCCCCTGAAATCGCACTGACGTGGATGCGATTTGCTGAAAAATGGCCCATTCCGGCAAATAATTAAATATCGGGCCCATTTCGGTAATTTTAAAAAAAAGGACTTTTATTGGTAAATTGCCCCTAAAAAAACATATTTGAAATTAATTAATTATAATAATAAAATATTAAATTAAATTGTGTAAAAAAAGTTAAATATATAAATATATACACTACATTTATTTATGATAGTTTTGTCAACAATTATGAGACAATAACTTACAATATGTATATAAATAAGAGATGGAGATAATAAATGATGTATATTAAAAATATTTAAAATATATTAAAATAAAATTTTAATTGAGTGATAAATTTAAAATTTTAATAATTCAATTGACATATGTTTAAATCTCATGGTATGTATATTTTAATTGTTATTTTGTTAAAATAAAAGACTAAAATACCTAGAATTATATAACTTTTAAATTATGAAATGATATTTTGTAATTTTCTAACCAAATTGGTAACTTGTTTGAGAGTGACACCAACTCAGTCAAAGACTTAATAAATAATATAAATTATTTTTAAAATTTTTAAATATATTGTTTTTTAATAAAATAAAAATATTATGATTAAATCATTTATAATTTTTATATAATTTATAAAATATTTATAAGTAAAATTATATTACATAAATATTATTTGTCCTATTTATTACTTCCATAAATATTATTTTAATACATAATAACTTTGAGAATATTTTAATATATAATATTAATATCTCTATCTATACTACTAGAAGTCCTAAAGCCTTCCCTACATGACACCAGTCCAATGTTAATGGTTTTATTTTTATCTTTTATTTTTTTTTTGACATGACAAACTAATGATCAAATTCGATTCTAATCCCTCTACATTTTACTTGATACATGTTCAATACTTCAATGTCAATTGTTTTCATTTTCTTTTACATGAGAAGTTAATAGCCAAATATCAATTCTAATCCCTCAACTTTTTACTTGAAACCTGTCGAACACTCCAATGGCAATTGTCCCCCCCCCCTCTCTCTCTCTCGAAATGAGAACCTAATTGCCAAATATCAATTCTAATCCATCATTTTTTGAGATTATATAAAATGGTTAAATTTTAGATTTAATTCCTAAATTTCACTCAAATATGAAATCTAATCTTTATACTTTAATTTTGATATAATTTGGTACCTCAACTTTTATAATATCATTAGTTAACTTAAATATTTTATTTTAATTAAAATGTTTATGTGAATTTTTAAATTGTTAACACCTTTAAATTTTTCTATTAAATTCATGTACATTATAATGTTTTTTGTTACATGAAAATCAAGTGAGTTTTTTTTAATTTCAAAATGTCACAACAATAAATTTCATAGAAGAATTTTAATAGTTTTAACGAAAAAATCTAACTTTTAGATTTAAAAAGTAGAAGGATTAAATCCTTAAAATAAAGTATAAAGATTAAATTCCAAATATAAACGTTTAATTTTGTATTCTATAAATTAGTAAAAATATTACTCCAACACAAGCGTACATAAAAACCATACTAATTAAATATTATTTTATGTGATAGCTCTAGCATTTAATTTTTAAAAAGTATAGTTTTAATGTTATTTAATACTAGTTGACCTAAAATGTTATTTAATACTCATTAAATATCTTAATTACAATATTTTTTAAATATATATAAAAATTAGTATTTTATAATTCTTTTTCCTTTTTATATTTTTAGTAGTTTTTATCTATGTAATCAAGCTTCACTTTCAAATTCTCTCTCCCTCTCTAATAAAACTATAAACATTCATCAGAACATTTTTAGTTTTAAAAAATCGATCATTCTCCCCCATGGTAGTTGTCATCCATTATCGCCGATCGGCATCTATTTTCTCCAACAAAATTCATTTCTAAAAAGCTCTTAATCTCCTCTTTTTGTATCTCCAATTAGTTTTCTCTAAAACAACTCATATAGTTGTAAATCTACAATCGAAGTTTAAAAAAAAACATAGAACTCCTTTCGGCCACCACTATTCTTCTCTTATTCCTCCATGAATTTCATGTTCACAATACTCTTGCACGTCTTAAACCAAAATCACAAGAAACTTTTTCTCTTCTTCATATTTCTTGGGGCTCAAAGTTCTTCTTTTCATAGGTTCAATGTGGATTTTGTGTTATTTTCTATTGATTTTGAGATTTTACGTGTGATTTCTTTTTATTTTTTATTGAGGTTTGATTGTGCATCGACATGTGTACTATTGGAGATAGACTCGTATAAACAACGAGATAGTAAAAGTGGAGAAGAACGAACACAAATATTTTACGTGAAAAACCTTCAAAGAGGGAAAAACCATAGACAAATGAGGCTTCAACTTTTCACTAATGAGTAAACAAACGAGAGTACAGTATGGAGAAAATAAACCTAAATGTATTAAACGTACAAACCCAAACCCCAAAAACAAAGCCTTAACTCGGGAACAAAATTCTCTCCATAGTTTTCACGAAACTCTCACTAAAACTCATATGCAACTACATCTTGTCGCCTTCAAGAAAAACCCTTGCTGATTGGCATGTCAAAACAAGGATGGCCCCTTTAAATAAGTTTAGATTAGAGTTCTAATCATACTAAAATATTCCTGAAATAATCAGAGTCCAACTAGGAGAAACAGTCTTGTTCGAAGTCTAAAATACGGTTGCATAACTTGGAGAAATCATTGTGATGTCCCATGCATGCTCGTCATGACATCACCACCACGTTCGTTTGTGGTTTTTTCGCGACATCGCCTTTGTTTTATCCCTTCTTCGGTAAATCATCGAGTGTCTTCCTAAGTGCCTGTAAAACATCTGATAAATGCGAGGCACACCCTCTAAATTTTCACCTTGACTCGTACTTATCATGCCTCCTTTTCTATGCTTTGTCACGGGCCAATTTGAAGAATGCCAACCAAGTCTAAACCGTGCTCGAACTTGGAAACTGAAAGACTCCTAATCTTCAAATCAAAGTTGTATAATGCAACAAGGGCCAATAATACCCTAACAGAAGAGAAAGCATCAACTCTCTCCACCTAACTGTAACCCTTTGCGACCAACCTTTCCTCAAACACTCTGCGAACCATTCGAGTCTTAAAAACCAAAAAAGGGATTAGATTCTTCTCTAAATTAGGCACATGCCTGACATCTGACACGACTCCACCTTCAACCAGATTATGTGGCTGGCAACAAATCATCCCCCTTGTCCTCGACCATATAAGCTACCTTTTTAATTATCTAAAACTGCCAGAAACTAAATTTTTTTTATCTTTCGACTTTTCGTTATCCAAAATCATTGTTGTGTCACCGAAAGAGTTGATCTGCAGAAGCTGAAGCTTGACTCTAGTACCAATTTGTTGGGGATTGACCTGTATAAATAATGAGATAATAAAAGTGGAGAAAAATGAACACAAATATTTTACGTGAAAAACCCTCAAAGAGGGAAAAGCCACGAGTAAATGAGGCTTCAACTTTTCACTAAATGAGTAAATATACGAGAGTACAATATAGAGAAAATAAACCTAAATATACTAAACGTACAAACCCAAACCCTAAAAATAAAACCTTAACTCGGGAACAAAATTCTCTCCATAGTTACCACGAAACTCTCACCAAAACTCATATGCGACTACATCTTGTCACCCTCAAGAAAAACCCTTCCTGATTAATATTGTAATAGCCCGTTTTCAGTGATATCAGAAATAGTAGTTTTGGGACCACAATTCCAACAAGTAAATTAATTTTTTAGTATTTATTTAGTGTTTACGTGATTATATTAAGGTCGTATTAAAATTTCTTTAAGAAAATTTAAAGTTTACATAGTTAATTATGTGAAAAGGACTAAATCGTAAAAGGTGAAAAAATTTATTTCTATTAGTTAAAAGGGTCAAATGGCTATGGAAATAAAAGCTAAAGGACTTGAATGGTAAATGTACCATTTAGAGAGTTAGTGGATAGTTCGGATAGGTTTTATTGAAATTTTAATGGTTTTAAAAGGTTAATTAAGTAATTTGATAATTAAGTTAAAATATTAGTTAATTAAAAGTTGAGAAAAACTATCATCTTTCTCATTCTTTCTTTCAAAAACCTAAACCACCATTAAAGAAAGCTTGGATCATTCGGTTGGCTTTGTTCTTGTGCATGTTATGTATAATTGTCCCATTTTTAATGATTTTTATGTTTTTGAGTTCGTTTTAGCTTAATCTAGCTAGTACGGGGGTTAATTTGAAAATTTTTTAAAGTTTGAGGGACTTACCATGAATTTTTTTTGAATTTTTTTTATGTTAACTGATAGATTATGAATCCTTATTGAAAAATAAACAAGTTTTGTTAAGTGATTTTGATAAACTTTAGAATTAGGGATTAAATTGTTAAAGGTGTAAATTTATAGGTTTTATTATGAAATGATGGTAAATATGGGTTGTTTTAAGGTCCCTTGCATCTATGGTTAACATGGATTTAGGTTAAAATGGTTAGATTTTGAGTTATGAGCTTAAGGACTAAATTGTAAAAGTTAAAATATTAGGGCAAATTGGTAATTTTGCATAAATATGAAATATGGATTAAATTGAATACTATAAGTATTTAATTGACTGAAATTATCTATTTAGATCAAGATAAACCACGTTTGTACTTAGATCAAGAAAAAGTTAAAGCTTCAAATTAGTTCGACTATATTACTATTCCCTAGTTATCGAGGTAAGTTCATATGAACTATAATCGTTTTAATGTTATCAAAATTGAATGTTTATTATTATTTTTTACTGTAATCAACCAATATATAAATGTATCAATGCTATGACAAATTGACGGATATCGAGTCACGATTGAACCATAAGAATTCTTAGGATACAAATGACATGTCATTAGGGATTTCATATTTCAGATGCTGGTCTTGAATGTCCTACCGATGGCTGAGGTCTTACATTTGTTGTGGGTTCTCCACAGCTTGTATGAGCAGCATCGTGTAGCTTACATTTCGACCCACAGCTCGTGTGAGCAGACCCATTTCATAGCTCGTGTGAGCAGACCCATTTCATAGCTCGTGTGAGCGTTGATGTAAAGGAAAAGTTACGATTATATGTAAAGGCACACTTCGTGTGAGCTTTACTAAGTATCTGATGTAATTTTAGATGGTTCAATGGGTAAGAAAAGAGAATGATATGGTAAGTATGTAAATGGATTGAATCATGACATTATGAAAGGAATAATGATCTAAATGATGTTAGTACATATGGAAAATTTACATATCTTATGGTTGATTTCATTTATGTCATGGATAAACATACTAGCTTGTGAGGTGGTGATGTTGATTAGGCTTTTTCTAAGCTTATGGCATTGGTGATGAATTATGTTAAATCTTTGAATTGTATAAATGACATGGTAAGTTGTGTTTCAGTTTATACGAGCTTACTAAACACTCGTTGCTTATGTAATTTCTTTCTACTGTTTTATAAATTATCAGAAGCTTGATTGATTGGAAGCTTATCAGAGAGCTATCACACTATCCAATAGTCGATTCGGTAGTTTTTGAGTATTTTGGCCAAGGTTTATAATGACATATATAGGATGTTTTGTAATGATGATTTGGTATGTTTATGCTTTGAAGATTATGTGTGGTTAATGCACTATAATGTTTTACCAAGTTTTGTTATTTTGGTCACTTGCTAATACTAGTAAATAAGGCTCTTTATGGTATGTTTAGAATGGTTTGAAAATGGTTATTAGTGGTATGTTTTGGTACATAGTTGATATAGGTTATCATGCATGAAATGAGGCAACATTGGCATGTTTTTATAGTTGTTTTTTTGATATAATTGTGGTGCCTTTGAATGACATATTGGTTGTTTGAATTAGGGTCTTTGAAATGTCATCTTTATGTGTGCTTAAATGATGTTTAGGTCCCTTGAAAATGTACACAATTGGATTGTATATTTATGCATAGTTTGGTTATGAAATGGCTTAATTTTAGGTGAATTTTGGGTTCACATGGTTTGGTGACACGACCATGTGTCATTTGAGATTTCTTAGAGTTCGAAGTCAGTGAGTTACATGGCCTAACACATGGTCTGGCACACAGGCGTGTGTGGTAACTCAAAGAGTTAGACGGCATGGCACACGAGCGTGTGACCCTACTCTGTGAGTTAAATTGGTGAGGATACGGGATGGGACATGGCCGTGTGTCCCTTGTTCGAAAGTTACACGGCCATGTGACCCATGTTTTCTATTTTTGCAAATTTTTCTTAAACTTTCTATTTTTCTTCAAATTAGTCCTGAATTGCTTCTAAGCTATTTTTAGGGCCTTGAGGGATCAAATTAGGGGCGAAATGTATGTGATCGAATGGTTTATGATATATTTAAATTATTGAATGTTATGATGTTTAAATATCTTCGATTGTATGATAATGCTCTGTAACCTTAATCCAGCGACGAAGACGGGTTAAGGGTGTTATAGACATGTCAAAACAGGGATACAATGACCCCTTTAAATTTTAGACTAGAGTTCTAATCATACTAAAATATCCCTGGAATAATCAGAGTATAACTGGGTGAAGCAGTCATACTTGAAGTCTAAAACGCGGTTGCAAAACTTGGAAAAATCGTCATGATGTTGTGATGTCCCATGCATGCTCGTCACTACGTCGTCACCATATTCCTTTGGGGTTTCATCATGTTATTGATAAGTCTAAAAGAGTTATATTTCATGCCTTTAAACCTAGCTAATTTTTTGTACTTAGTACATTTAGTTACATTTTATGACATTTCATTGGTATTTTTATCATTGCATTAGGCGCTTAGACTGTGTTTAAATGTTAGGTACTTTTAATTGCATGCAGAAGGGTAGTGTTTGGTGGTTTGGAAGGTGCAGGATGTAGAGAAAGAAATAAATGAGTGAAGGTTTGCTGAGGCAAAAGGTTGGGCAGTTTGCCATCACGAATGTCGTGGCAATTTTAGGAAGATGACCGAGTCAACACTCAATGCATACCAGTTTCAACCCAACTCTACTTGTACCAGAAAAATCTACCTAAAAAATAAGAGAAGATATCGTGGGCTGTTGGAGTTACCCTAGGAAGAAAAGCTTATAAAAAGTCAAAAGAGGAAAAACCCTAAAGGGTGTGAAGATTTGGAGGCAACAATAAAGGGTAGCAACTGAGTAGGGACGAAAGGAGGAAACTCTAAATGGTGTAGAGATCCAAAGGCAACAATAGAGTGTAGCAGCTGAGTAGAGACGAAAGGAGGAAACCAAAGGCAGTCCCTCTCAGCTACCACAGGACACTGTGCTGCTGGATTGTTGATTGACTTGGAAACAATCATCTTTCTAAGTTCTTCCATTATTTATTTATCTGTTCTTTCGTGAATTGATTTGATCGAAACAATGTTGGGTGTTAATTTGAACTTGAATTTTAATTGCCAACCCATGAGCTAAATCTCATAGGGTTGGGATTACATGATGAACCTTTTATTTTCATTAATGATTGAAGAATATATTTTATTTAATCTATTGCTTCATTCAATTATTTATATTTCCCAATTGTATGTGTATATTCTCTAGACATAGATGAGTGTGCAGTATGCCCATAAACTAAATCTAATTCTGAAAAGGTTAGATTAGTTGAACTAGAAATAAATTATACAAACGGGTATTCAATCGAATACTTGCAATAGACTTTAGACATAGAGCAACGATTGTATAGAATAAAGATAAAATAGTATAGGGTACCGTGCTAAGGCCTATAGACATAGGCCAGGTAACTTGAGATCTAGCTCTCGAAAGAAGCATGTCACTTTAGGTCTCTTTTCAGTAGTAGATTGAGTATGATTTGCTGAGGTATTACTGAAAGTAAGGGCAGATTCTTAGTAATACCAACCTTCCAAATCAACATCGTAGACTCTTAATCATTTTTCGTAGTATTCTTAGTTAGTTATTTATTCGCTCTTAGATTATTTACGTAATTATTCTCGTAATTGTCATTGCATATTTACTCTTGCTTCGCCTTAGCATTTTTCAGTATCAGTCAATAGACATTTTGCACACATCCTTACTACTTTAATTTACCACTGTGTACTTAACTTGGGTTTGCCATAACATTAATCTAATAACTTGACTACTTTTACACCTCATCCGATCTTTATGGAGATGATCTCACTCATCACTTTATTACTTGATTTGACGTGTATACTTGCACAATTCACATACCATTTCACAGGTGATAGTTATCACGACATCTCTTGTCATCACGTCTTCTTAAGTGCCTACAAAACATCAGATAAATGTAAGACACACCCCACACGTACATCGAGCAAAGAAAATTGCGAACGAATAATATAACATGTGATGTTATGCAATTACCACATGTCTAGTTGTAATATTTCTAAGTGTACAATAAAACACTTTTGGAGTATTGTAAGGATCAAACACAAAGGAGATTGGTTGATAAAATTGAACTAATAGTAACAAGCATGCAAACTAATGAGTCTAGCTAGCTAATATCTAAAAGGTATAGTAAGAAAAATCATAAAATTGAAGAATTAAACTACTAGAATAGTTGAAGGATTGAATTGTAAAAATTCTACATTTGTAAAATAAATATTCAAAGACAAATGTAATAGTTGATTAAGATTTGTGTTAACAAATAATTCTAGAATTAGGGAACTAAATTGAATAATTTTCTAATTGGCTTAATTTATACCTCTTGATTAATAAGTTACCCAATTTAGTTTAGTTCAGTTACCCTCTCAAGGATTTGTTGTAACTTATCCTCACCACTAGACTTGTTCATGGGTCGGGCCACCCAGCCCGGCCCGAAGGCCCGCCTAAAATGTGGGAGGGTTTGGGCAAAAATATAGGCCCGAAAAATGGGCTTGAAAAAAAAATAATGCCCATTTAAAAAATGGGCCGAGCCTCAGGTAAGCATTTTTGGCCCGGGCCCGACCCGACTAGAATTCACTAAAGGACAAAAAATTTTGTTTTTTTAATATTATTTTCTTATTGTTTTCTCCCTATTTTGCTACCATTTTAATATTGTATTGCTACTATTTTGTTGTTATTGTTTGGATATTATATAAAACTTATTTTATTGTTAATTTTGTTCTTATTTTAAAGACATTTGTTAATTTTGTTATTATTTTAGAGGCATTTTCTTGTTAAGTTGCATTTATCTTAGTGTTATTTAAGTATACATATTTTTAAAATTTATTTTCAATTTGTTGGGAAATATTTATTTTGATGTTTTTAGTATTGTTGATGTATTATATATATTTTAAAATTATATAAAAAATAATATAAAAATTAATATAGGCGGGCCAAGTCGGGCTCGGATTTTATCATTTTTATTAGGGTCGGGCGTGGAAAAAAATTTAGGCCTATTTTTTGGGTCGGGCTGGGCTCGGGCCTAGCAAACGAGCTTAAATTTTGGTTGAACCCGGCTTGAACCCCGCCTGGCCCGGCCCATGCACACCTCTACTCACCATTAACTTCATTCACAGTCGGTGATTTAGCTCTATATGTGAACCAATCAGTGGGCCACATGTTAGAATTCATTGACATATCTTCGATGAATTGACAGCCCTTATCATATGTCTTAGACATGAATGCCTCTATAGACGCTTTATCTAAACTAGACCTTAAATTCTCATCCAAACTATTGTAAAAAGTCAATAATTGCAACCAATCCTTAAGACCATGGTAAGGGCACTTATGTAGCATAAGGTTGAAGCGCTCTTAGGACTCAAAGAGTAATTCCCCCTCTAGTTGCAGGAAGTTGGTATTGTCCATCCTCAACTTCATCATCTTGCTTGGTGAGAAATACTTCTCGAGAAATCGGTTGGCGAGTTTCTTCCATGTTGTGTGGATTCTACTGGTTGTGAATCTAACCATATAAAAATGTCATCACATAATGAAAAGGAGAAGAGTTGAAGAAAAATAGCGTATCAAATGCCCCATTTTATCTAAAAGTATCACACAAAGTTAAGAAGTGCTTAAGATGTTGGTTAGTGTCTTCATTCATCGATTACCGGAACTGCAAACTACTCTGGATCATCTGGATCATCGTCGGTTTTATCTCAAAATTATGGGTGTTGATCGTCAGCTTGTTGATGCTGCCTCACTCAACATCTAAGTTGGGCATGGCATAGTCTCTCAATGTACAGTTTTCCATTTGCCTCGATCTAAAAGGAGGATCAAGCTCCTCTATTTTCTAAACTTGAAACAGTGGTTCTTCGAAAAGTGGATTCTGTCTTGGTGGATTTACGTGTCGTGGATCCTCCCTAGGAAATAACCCCTTTCTCATATTGTGTAGCGTTCTTTCTGGCTCAAGATCAAATGAAATCAACTCGTTACTTCTCTAATTCATACACTGAATGATAAGACCATAAGAAACTCAACCAAATTGAATAATTAAATAAACTAAAATTGAACAAGAGAAAGTAAAGGGCAATGAATAAAAAGTAAAGTGTCGTATCTATAATTTCAGAAATAACTAATTACCTTTCTAACAAGCATGCAAATTATCACAAAATAATTCAACTATCAAACACAAAATCTCTCCGACAACATCACCAACAACTTGATAGTGCCTTGGTGTATGTACACCAAGCAAAGAAAATTGCAAACAAATAATATAATGTGTGATGTTTTGCAAGTGCCACGTGTCTAGTAGTAATATTTCTAAGCGTACAATGGAACACTTTTGGAGTATTCCAAGGATTGAAATCAAAGGATATTGGTTGATAAAATTGAATTAATAGAAATAAACATGCAAACTAGTGAGTCTAGTTAGCTAATATCTAAAAGGTATAGTATGACAAATCATAAAATTGAATAATTACACTACTAGAATAGCTAAAGGACTTAATTGTAAAAAATTCAAAATTGTTAAATAAATAATTAAAGAAAAAATTAGTTTATTAATGTCGGTGTTAACAAATAATTCTCAAATTAGGGAACTGAATTGAATAGTTGTCTAATTGGCCTAATTTATACCTCTTGGTCAATAATTTACCCAATTACGGTTTAGTCTAATTACCTACTCAAGGATTTGTTTATACTTATCCTCACCATTGACTTCATTCATAGTTGGTGGTTTAGCTCTATACATAAATCAATTAGTTGACCACATGAAAGAATCATTGCCATATCTTCGATAGTTGGCAACCTGACCTGCCACAAATTATAGTGGTAGTTTAGGTACTTTTTGACACTTAACGAGATTGTTTTTAAGCCATTTCGTGTTTAATTATTACATTTTTAGTTTTTATATCTTAGACTCAGTTCATTGCAAAATAATTGTTTCTATGCATAATTTTGAGTTAGTTAACCATTTGGGCCAATAAAGGCCCTAATGTAGTGTTAACGATTTAATTGAGTGTGCAAGACACCTTTTCTAGGCCCAAAAGCATCTAGAACAACAGTTGAGTTGCAACACAAGGTTTCAGGGTTGCAACACAGTAAGATGAGCTCCAGCTTTCACATTCAAAGATGTATGTCGTGACACAGGTTTGACGAAGGGCCAAAATTAATTAAGGATATTTTCATCTGTAATTGACGTAAGTGAGCAGTTAACTCCGGCTATAAGTTAAGTTGATGTTAAGCTAAAAAGGCTATTAGGTTAGAATTTAGGTTTTAGTTAGTGAATTTAATTTTAATTAGAATTTTAATTAGGTTTTTATATTCCTTCTAATCAGTTTATTTTCTTGTTCTTCAACTTGGATTTGGTTTAAGTCCAAAAATTTGTTTTTAAATATTTTTATATTTTCCTTTCAGTTCATGCTTGTCAACATCGATTCTCACTAGCTGTTAAAGGATTTTACATAATCGAGCACATTCAACTTATCAAATGGATCAATTTCTATCCTTCTATTGTTTTAGTTTATTTGTGTGTTTTCATGATTAACTTATTGCTTGGGAAAATGGTAATTAGATCTATGAGCGGTTAAGTCCCTTAGAAAGATTAACGAGCAGATGTCAGAGTAATTAACAGAAGAATGAAAGTTTCCCATAATAATTAGTTAGTATAATTATGCATGATTAAACCCTAGGATTGACGACCCTTAGAAGTCATTTAGGTAAAACGAGGTCGAGAGATAAGTTTGCTGAGTAAATCGTAATTAATCCTGGTTTAGAAAGTTAGGCTAAGAGATAAGTTAGTATTTATCGATTAATTAATCAGTTGGAGGCCTAGAGGTAATAATTAGTTAATTATTAGCTAATTCACTAAAACTCGAGTTCTAAAGTTAATTACAACAATTGAAGCAATTTAATCTTCTACCTGTTAATTGAGATTTCCTTGTTGATTAAGTTTATTTTAGTAGTTTTATTTTATTTCATAATATTAATTCTCATTATTATTTATTGTAATATGATTTTTGGGGAATACTGTTTAGACCTATTATTGTAGAATATGATTTTAAAGTTAATACATCCTCCCCTGGGCACTCAAGCTATTTCTAGTACCTTATTGTACAATACCATATTACAATTTGACCCGTATACTTGTAGACATTATTGTTTTAATTTCATATATTTTGTTTTAGTATTTCTAGTCTAAACATTTACACGTTTGGCAGCAGTCAAGTTGTTAGGGTATTCATTCATCGATCCTCGAAACTGAAAATTACTATGGATTGTCTTGATCATCACTGACTTAATCTCGAAATTATTGGCGTTGATTGCTAGCCTGTTGATACTGTCTCGCATAGCTTCTATGTTGGGCATGGCAGAATCTCTCAGTGTACAATGTGCCATTTGCCTCAATCTAAATGGAGGATCAAGCTCTTCTACTTTTTGAACTTGTAACGGTGATTCCACAAAAAGTAGATTCTATCTCGATGGATCTATGAGTCGTGGATCCTCCCTAGGAAATAGCCCCTTCTCCCGTTGTGCAGCGTTCATTCTATCTTGGAATCAAATTAGGTCATAATACATGTAATCTATAAATACTTTCTTAGAACAACACATTAGTGGGATTGATTCTTAAGTTTTTATTTAGTTCTTAAGTTTTTACTTAGTTTATTTTATGTTCTTATAATCGAAATATCCTATTCCGGAGTGAGACTTTCGCGAGAGGAGATTGTTTCGGAGCCATCCTTTCAACGGTAAATTCATAAGCATCTCTTTCTTTTATTCTATTCTTTATATTTTTTCTTTAACATTATTAATGGAATGATTATGTAAAGATTAGAATCAATTTATACTTTACACATATTTTGCATGTTTCAATTGTATTAATCTAATTAACGGATTGATAGGTAGAGTTAAATTTGGATTGGTTATATTTGGTTGAGTGCAATTAAACCCTAGGATCGGCAGCCCTAGGAAGTCATTTGGGTAGGAATTAACCCGAAATTGGTATGGCCTACCAAGCATCACTTAGCAAATCAGTTGTTAGGGAAAGAAGAACTTAAACCCTAGGTTTGACGACCCTAGGAAGTCATATAGGTGGGAATTAAACCGAATTCGGTATTGAGTATCTGTGAAAACCTTACTCTACCTTTGTTTGAACTGTGTCATCGAGAGGTGAGTAGTTCTTGCTGACTAGTTAGGTTAGTATAAGGCTAAGAAACTCTACTAGGTTAATTAGTAACCAACTATTTAGAAACCTATGCCAATAATTAATTAGGTAAAATAATTGGATCTAGGCTAAAGGAACTCACATAGTCGAAAAAGGGATAGGAGAAGCCGATACATGAACTTAAGAATAGATTTAGGTTTAATTCAATTTATTTGGTTATTATTATTATAATTATCATCTTGCTTCTATATTAAAATTAGTAATTCGTGACTCGAGTAGATTAATAGTTATTCTCAGCAATTGAATTAATAGCAATTTTCCCCAAAATACAATCTCTAAGGTACATGTAATTCCCTCAACCCGACCTAATTCACTGAGTTCGAATCTCGGATGTTACTACGCAAAATACTTAATAGAATTTTCTAAATAGTTGACAAAAACTCTTCATTGAAACATTTTTTCTTATTAATTTATTTAAAGACTCCATATTAAAGAACAAAACAAAATATTTAAAATTAATATATTTTGCATCAAACTTGTTACAGTTTTATTACCACATAGGTTTCAAAAAGACAGACTCTTCAGGCTTAGTCCTACTAAACACAAGTGTTTTCCAAAACATCCACTATATGCATAGTATCTCCGTTGCAACTTTGGTGCATTCTTAGCGTTGCCTCTCTTAGCTCTCTCACTTAAATAGTAATACCTGAAACATAAACATAACACTAGTAAGTTCATAGGTTACATGTTAACCTTGGCAAATTCTTCATTTTGAATATTTCATTTCCTATATCTATCTTTTGCGGATACATTCATGCTGGAAGTTATATAATTTCATAGTTATACACCACTTATCATTCTTACCATATCATCATTCAATCCAACTACATGGCTAACTCCACTTCTTGATAGACGATACTACCTTTTTCTTTTCTCTTCAGATAACTTTCAACGATAATTCTAGAATAATTAATCGCAAGCACCCATCTTGGTGGATACCTCTTATTGTTCATAATTTTGGCAAATACCCATACTGATTTTGCTAAATCAAATAATAATTTAGACAATACCCTGATTCAACCCAATACATACTCATATTGATGGGGAACCCTCTAGATCATTCAGAAGAATTATGCACTTCTTTATTATAGCGCACAAGACTTCCAGTATAATAAACAACTCAGATTTCATCAAAGCTCAAAACAAGACATAATACTATGCAGATACAATGAGTACTAGTTAACTCAAAATTCTTCCTTAATAACACGATAGTCCAAATTGACAGACTCTTATATTAAATACAACCATATAGTATACTGACAGATAACCACGACGGATACCCTCTTTGAACATACTGAATCATACTTCTTTGCAAGAAACTTCCTTTAAGACTTATTTGATTTTATCACTAAAATTTCCACACTAAAGCTTTAAACAGACCATATCCTTAACATCGACTTACCAGAGTACACCACTAGGGCCAAAAAAAATATGCCACCAAGGTGACATATAGAACATGCCACAAAGGCTAGTAGAATGCCATAAAGGCTAATAAAATGTGCCACAAAGGCTAGATCAGAATGCCATAAAGGCCAAATCAAAATACACCATAAAGGTTAATAGAATGCCACCGAAGCACCCCATGAACTGCTATGTATATAATATGGATTTGCCTAAACTGACATCGCTTGAGGTTTAGCAACCAATAGGTTCTGCTAAGACATTAAACATGGAACCTGACGAGGATGACCACAACTCAGCTACGGCAGCTTATGGAATCTGCTGAGACACTAAACATGGGGTAGTCTAACGGGAAAATAAACACGAGTGGTCAATCAGGACAGTAATTGTAGGAAAGTTTGCAATAAGGAAAAAAGGGTTAAAAGGAAAATAAAAGTATGGAAACACAACAGATAGCCAACAGGTTGAAAAATCCGTTAATAAATAAAAACGTAAAGGAATAGGGAAAATACTGCTAGAATAAAAGTTGTGAAAGCCAGTAGGGCATATGAGTGGTAACCTAGTAAGAAATAGTCATGAGATCCTGTGAAGGAGATTCGTAAAAGAGGTGCTAAAGAATTTCTAGGTGACAAAGGTGATGATCCCACTGTGGTTAAGCAATGGTTGTCTCGAGTTTGCAAAGTGATAAAGGAACTGAAATGCAACCCAGAAGATAGTCTCTTGTGTGTCATATAGTTGCTGGAAAGAGAAGCCTACCAGTGGTGGGAAACATTTACCAGTGTGACCCCTAAAGAGATAATTGATTGGGAGTTCTTTTTGGAGAAGTTCAGAGAAAGATACATGAACCAAATGTATGTAAAGCAGGTGAAGAAGGAATTTATGTATCTTAAACAAGGAAGGATGTTTGTGATGGAATATGAACGAAAGTTTGTTAGACTCGGACATTATGCTAAGAACATGTTCCAATCTGAAAGAAACATGTGACAAGTTTGAGTGGGGATTAATAGATGAAATTCATGCTCTAGTATCAGCTTCAAAATGTATAACTTTAGTATCTATGTCAACCAAAGCTCATAAAATGGAAACAATTATTCGAGACTAGAGCAGAAACTTTGAAAGAGAAAGAATGAAGCAGGGAATGTCTAGTCCTCCACCTCCAAAAAATTTCAAAAAGCCTAGAGATTAGAATTTCTCAACATCAAGACGAGATTCACAGTCTATAAGTTATAGGCATGAAGGAATTAGTAGACCAACTGTTTTGATGGCAACCTCTAGTGGATCTAGGGTAATGAGAAATGTTAGCTATGAGCATTATGGAAGAAGCCATGAAGGAGAATATTGGAGGCATTCTGGAGCATATTTTGGATGTGGATCCAAGGATCATCTGGTTAAAGATTGTCCTTCTAAGATAGAAATAAGTATAGAGCAGTCTGTTCGTAGGCATCAGAAGTTTCAACAAGAGGCCAGGTCTGGAGAGGCAGCAAAGTCTGGCACAGTGCAGGGGACACGAAGAAAAAGTTTTACTAAGCTAAGTTCTGGAGTATCTGGCCAAGCGTATGTAACAAAGGAAAAAGAAGATGTTGATCTACAAAAATTTATAAAGGGTAAATTTTCTTTCCTCAGAAACATGATTTATGCATTGATAGATCCATGATCAACTTATTCTAATATCTATACTAAATTTGTAGATGGTCTAAGTCTTGAGGTTGTGTATTCTAAAACAAATATGTTAGTGACTAATCCTCTGAGTTAGAGTACTATTGTTAATAAGATGATAAAGAATTTACCATTGGTGTGTAGTGAGTACACTTTCTTGGCAAACTTATTGTTACTGAATTTCCATTAGTTTGGTACTATCTTGGGATTGGATTTGTTGACTACACATAATATTGTGGTTGATTGTCGTGTTACAGGTGTGTGTCTATTGACTACTGAGGGTAAGGAAGTATTAACACCCATCATACAAACTGGTTTGGTGAATAGGATAAGTTTTGATGTATCCACCAGAAAATTATTAGTTAAGGGCATAGACACTTACTTCGCGTACATTATGAATTCATCTGAGTCAAGAAAAGACATCAGTCAAGTACCAATTGTAAGGGATTTCCAAGATGTGTTTCCAGGTGAGCTTCTAGGGATGCCATCTGATAGGGAAGTTGAGTTTTCAATTGAATTGGAACCTGGTACAACACCTATCTCCTGTACTCCATACAGAATGGCGCCGTTAGAACAGAAAGAGTTGAAAGCATAGTTGTAATATCTATTGGGTAGGAGATTTATATGGCAAAGTGTGTCACAATGAGGTGTGCCAATTTTGTTTGTGTAACACCCCAAACCCGACCGAGTTAGTTCAACCCGAATCCGGTGTGCCACATTAGCCACCGGAGTGAATCTCCATTAAGTCCCAACCTAACCTACAACAGACCACAGATTTACAACATAAAAATGTTCTAGTTATCATAATGCAGCGGATGTCATAATAATATGCACGAAATATAAAACATGTGAGCACATAAAATCTACGTAAAAAGGAAGCATTTGTATGTCAACAAACAATAATGACTTCAAGGTTCGTATGAAGTAAAAACACAAAGATTTTCAGGGTTCACATATTCGACCAAAATATGTAAGTAATTAGAAATTAATGTTAGGGTTCGCACAATAACGTGGGTTCGGAAAATAACATAGGTTCACATAAAAACGTAAGTTTGCATAATAACAAAGGTTCGCATAATAATATGGGTTTCGAAAAAAGAAAGATCATACATTCAAGGTACTTTAACTGGGTTTGCAAACAAGTAAGGCTTTCACTAATAAGGGTTCGCATGTGATTTTGGGGTCGCAAACACATAAGGGTTGCATGAATGGATATCTCGCATCAAAACTGGTTCCCATCAAGAGTTAATTCATGCTTAGTCAAAACTAAAAGAACACTACAGCTCATGCACAAAAGAAAGGTTAATGAAGCTTACAACTTTATTCATACGGGAAGGAAGTCAACAATAGTCAAACAAACAAATATTTAACTTCATGGTTCACAGAATCGAAAAACAATAAACTGAGGGAAAATTTGTGTGATATAATAGTGAAGTCATATAATATAATGATTCTAATCCCAAGTATTTAACCACATCACCTTTTCCCAAGGTTCGCTGATACCTATCCTAACTAGCCTCACTTGGATCGATCACCTTGCCATTGCCTTTCTACTTACCGGAGAAGTAAGAGAGAAGTGGGTGATTTCAATGAGAAATCAGTGAATATACAGAAAACATCATATTATGTTTAATATACAAAGTTAAAACAAAGCTTAGTCTGAAAACCATATCTTGAATTATGCTCGTCATGAAGGTGCAAGACCCAATTCTTAGTTACCTATTTTTCAGAAAATCATGTAAGTTTGTAAAAATAGTTTCACATGTACTTGTTGAAAATCATACTTAAAAACTTGGCTTGTTTTGTAAGAAAACATAAAACATAGTCATGCATTTGACATGTCCTTGTGCTTGTTCTTGATCTTGTTCTTATACTGAACATATAACATGTTCTTATAACATGTTTTAAGATATGCTCCGTTCAAAGGAACATGTTGGTGTACATGTTCTTACTTGTGACTCAAAGATTCTTTAACATGTCCCATAAGTGTAGCATAAAGCTAAACACTCTCATGTACACCAACATGTTCCTTTGAATGGAGCATAGCTCGACATTCCCTTATCTCTCCACATGTCCTAGGGCCTCAACACCCAAATCACAGAACTTATAGGTGAGTAATCACAACCCTTTGGCATGCCAATATATCCAACATAGGGCTCATATAAGGAGCTCGTATAAAAATACTTGTTTACTTAGAGCTCGTAAAACACATTTTATGAAATCGTGCTTTTGAAACATATCTTAAAACATTTAAAATATAAGCTCACGTAGGAGCACACATAAAACATAACTTGAAAAAAAAGTTTATAGAAAAAGCTTACTCTTGGAACTTAGTTTTAAAAACTCTAAGCTCCTAAAAACACAATGGTTCACACACAAATGACGATCCCTGAATACTCACCGATTAGTTGAGAATTTTAAAAAAAAAATATTTTTCCTTTGTCCTTGCTGATAGATGGACCTAGTCTGCAACATACATAAACATGCACAAATTACTTAACAAAACACAAAATTCAAACATACGAGTGAACCTAGCTCTTAAACAATTAACCCTAACAAAATAGAGGCTTACCTTGGTTTCTAAGAATTTCAATTCAAAACAAAGACTTAACAAAAATAATAATCGATGGGAGAACTCTCTATGGCGAGAAGGGTGTAAGACCTTTGCTCGACTAAGACAACCAATAGAGCCTACCAGTATGAGAATGCTGGTGGTCCTCCAGGACATTAAACAAAGGGATTATGTTGAGTCAGACTATAGTGATATAACGTTACGACATTATGGAAAGCCTATTGGGATGGTAAAAGCAGAAAGAATTGGCAAGATTAAAGAAGTGGAATCCCCAACAGGGGAGTTCACCACACAGGTAGTATGCCATAGGTTAAGGTAGTAAGGGCAGTCTGAATGTCACAATAAATTTATAGGTATAAATGAGTGAGGTACACTCAAAAGACATAGGCCATGAGGAAAATAAGGGAACTAGTTGAAGGTGGCCTGGAATGGGATCAAGGGCCTGCCAAATGAGTTCGCTATGGGAAATCCTGAGCAAAAGTTAGTTGTTGGGTACTGTCTGACACCTCGGGGACATCATGGAAGGATAACTAGAAGTAGGAAAGGTCTTATAGGATCAATATGCAAATACAAAATCGTATGGAACGGGAAGTTGCATATTCACTAAATCTCCCAAGAAAAATGACCAAGGAGAATGATTAAGAAGGGGGTAAAAACCCTGAGAAGATCCAAGCAGCTATCAAAACCCAAAATGAACATAGTAATAGTAATACGATAAGAATCTGTCAAGTTGGGATGAATCATCCAATAGACTGTTCCTATAGTACACGAAATGCTAGATGTGGCTACGCTCAGAAATCCCTGGTGCTCCCAGTGAAATATAAGGAGTTTTAAAATTTGCATTGCATTTCTTTTCTCCTGAACTAGGAAATTTGTATGACATTGTCGAATGAAATCTCACTAAGTTCGTCCAAACTTATATTGGAAATTTATGATTGTAGGGTCAAAGGCTGACTCAAGGACCATGACGGGGGACCAAGCTAGACACAGCTAGGCCTATGTGAATTGGTGGTAGCTGTTTCATGCAAATAGAAGGGCTTCCTTTTGAAGCAACATTTCAGGGAATAATCCAATATAACCAAAGCAAATTCATAAGTCTTATTAAGCTGTAGCAACTGTTCGAGTCTCTAAAGTTGGAATGTTAACACCAATCTAGTACATTTATGAAATAGAAATTATTTCAATGTTTAAATGAGAAGCTAATATATTTATTTTTATAAAAATGAGCAACAGACCCAGTTATCGGATTGGGTATGGGGTGTTACAATACTCCTTCAAATCTTCTTTCCTGGTCTGTAAACTTTCCTACAATTACTGTCATGATTGACCACCCGTGTTTATTATCCCGAAGGACTCCGCAAACTACCATAGCCAAACTGTGGTCTTGCTATCAAATTTAATGTTTAATGTTCTGGCGGACTCCATTGGTTGCCATAGTTGAGCTATGGTCTTACACCTCATACTCCTCGCTTTTACTCTCTCGATGGACCAACTCGTGTTTATTGTCCCGGTGGACCACTTATGATACCATACTATCTTTCAACTATCGTCTTACATAATATGATCTCGTGTTTACTGTCTCAGTTGAATATCAAAGGATGCCATAGCATCTTTCAACTATGGTCTTAGTCCTATTTACAGTTCTAGCATGTTTTCATATGATGCCATAATGTCTTTCAGCTATGGTCTTACTTATTTTAGGTGTATAGCTTTTGACCGGACCTATGGCCTAGCCATGATCTTTCTTATTTACTTTTCTTTTTTCATTCCATCCATTCCTCCATTCGCTTTCCTAACCTTGATGCTTGAACACCGCAATGTCCTCTATGTAAGGCCTGAAGCTTTGCACATCATGGCTGCACACAGTAACACCGTGTACTGGTATCTAACAAAATCACCAATTTCCGATCCTAAATACATCTAATCCCGACGAAGATCCCATTTTGGAATCCCATATGTAATGTACACATTTTATAAATAAAACATCATGGGATCATGCATATTGAACTAAAACAGCGGATACTCATAGACCCATGAGATCTTTCAACATACTTAGTATTTTAGGGTTGGAGTACAAAAACTCAATTGATGCATCATTTTCTCCTCAACTTAGCTTCTCTGAACGCCAGAGCTTCCACTCTCCCTTGACAACATCTGCCCAAATTTTCTACTTTTCTGACTAATTCCTCACGATCACTGCCCCATATAGAGCTTCTTGTAGTTGTCTCTTCTTCAATGCAACCAATCAAGATGAAGAAGAAAATGGAACAGATTAAAGAAAAAGTCTATCTAGTAAGCCATTTCTTAACTATTTATAAACCTTCCCGCATAGTCTTCGACCATGTAAAAAACATTCATTGACAATCATTTTGTCTCCCACTAAGGGACCGACTGGTTCTAACCTAATCGAATTAGACTTGGTTCTCAACCCTGTCCAATTTCAGTTATTATTTTTCCTAATTTTTCATTATAGACTGCCAACTTACGGTCTCTTTCAATTTAACCCCTAAATGTTCCTAATTTCTGGGTTTAAAGGAAACCGGGTGTGACAACTATCAAATTTTACCTCCAGACCACCACCGGCCACTACCATCGGACCATCGTCGACTTATGCCTAGTTTGGCTAAGTCGGGTCTGCATCATCTCGATCAATATGGACGAGTCTTGATTTTTTAGGTTTCACTGAGAAAAATTAGGTTACAAAATTCCTACATCTGTTTCCAGCTCATATATTTTATTATAAATAAATAATAATAAAAAAGCCTGAGTGGAGATTATAGTCCACAATCTAAAATATACATGCCTGAGATAATAATGAATTACATTTAAATTTCTAGGAATCACAACTTTGGTAAAGTTACTTTATCATCCATAATAATAAAATAATATCACACATTCATTCACATACATTCCTGTAAACATCTATACAATTACGAGAATGACACATCTTATCAAATATAATCATACATGAAGAAGAAAGAGAATTTTGGTCTCAGTTTACACTATAAACATAGCCCAACCGTAGCTTTGATACTAATTGCTAGAAAAAATTGGTTTGAAAACAGTTTTCTTGCACAGCGAAAAATAATAATTTTGAAAACCAACCCGGTTTGTAATATTTATAGCAATAAACCATAGACCGAAATCGTACATGTGTTTTTGGATAGACAGATCCTTGATGTTCTCGACTTTCAACCAAATGATCTTCTCCACCATTCTCGTACCACGAATTGCCTCAAGTGTGGGCTCAATCAAATCGAATCAAACACAAAAACTAGAAATAGCTTTATTTTCTTTTGAGGTGAAAATGAAAATTCTCTTCTTAAATAAAGACAGATAGAATCGTTATTCCGAAAAATATATTTAATTCTTAGAGAATAAAAGTCATTTGAATCAAACACAGAAATTAGAAATAGTTTTCTTTTCTTTTGAAGTGAAAAGAAAAATTCTTTTCTCAAATAGAAACCGATAGAATAGTTATTCCGGAAAATATATTTAATTTTTAGAGAATAAAAGTCTCTTTATTTTCTGGCAGAATAACGATATTTGAAAGTTGTGTAAATAGCCCTACTAGTGTCATCTATTTGTAGGGAGAGAAGGTAGAACACCTATTGAATTAGAGAAGTTTATTTGAATTAGAAAAATGAAATCCTAGTTCTACTAGGATGTAAAGGGCAACAACCCTAGTTAAATATACTAGGGTTTGTCATCCCCCTTTATTACATAAGGGGCTTTTGGGCCTCTTCCATATCGGGTCTAATTACAAGTACTTTCTGACTTTTAACCTAATACTTTATAATTTGATCCAACCTAATATTTATTTTTCTATTTCCCAAAAATAAAGTTCAATATTTATATTAAATAATTTCTCATCCAAATTTTACCCCTAGTAAAATTATTACGATTTTAACCCTAATAAAATTTTCGAGAAAATAAATTTAATATTTCACCATTCAACTTGTTCACTATGACCTTATGATTTATTTTCATTTTTGGTAATCTTCCAATCATTTTTGGGAATCCTTTCTCATTTCTAAATGAATTCATTTCTCATTTTCTATAACACCCCATACCCGACCCTGTCGCCGAGCCCGACTAATAGGACACTACACCACCGTCATATATCATTTACTTAGCAAACAGTTTCACAAGGAACCAGTTGTCATCTTTATTCAATCATACGTATGAGTTGTAGTCGTTCAACCGCTTCTTATTGTTAAAACATGCCATACATACACTAAGGGTATTAAAAACATCAATCAAGCCTACAAATGGCCCAAATTGCAAAATTTCCAAAACTTTTATGTAGGTATCGATATTGTCTCAAGGGTGTCAATATTTTCTTTAAGTGGTACCGATACCACATGGAAAATCAATACCAAACTAGCATTATGTTTCTCACCAAATATTAAATGTAAAAAATTATCGGTACCTTTCGTAAGGTATCGATAAACTTACCCAGAGTATCGAAACTCGAGCCAAAGTATCGATATCAATTCCATATTTTATTTCCCTGCATCTTCAAAGATGCAGAAGTACCATTTTTTAGAAATCAAATACCTATACCTCTACTCCAGACTATAAAATCTTAGCATACTCCAACTTTAAAACCATTCAAACTTAATCCTAAACAACATTCTTCATTCACCTAGTTAGAGAAACATCAAAATATCTGAAATAGTAGTCCCAATATCATATCGAGTCCATATACTTCCAAACATAAATAGCATGCAAACAACCCAAAAATTGACTTTAATTGATTGATCCTACACACATCCGAAAGGTAAAATTGAAGATGTGCTGGCAAGAGTATATTAGTTTATTTTTCCTACAGATTTCCTTATTTTAGAATGTGAAGCTTACTAGGATGTGCCAATTATTCTTGGAAGATCTTTTCTTGCTACTGGCAGGACTTTAATTGATGTGCAGAAATGTGAACTTACCATGAGGGTAAATTATCAGCAAATTACTTTCAATGTATTTGATGCCTTGAAATGTGCTGATGAGAATGAAGATTGCAACGCCATTGGATTGATAGAAACAACAGTAGAGGAAGAGTTTGCAAAGTTTTGTCATAGCAATTCTGATGAAGACTCACTAGAGTAGAGTGACGTAGTAATTTTTTAGGACACTAGTGAACTTATGAAAGCCAAGAAGTTTGTGGATAGACCAGGGAAGAAGTTTGAATCCTTGGATTTATCATATCACTCTTTTAATCCTTCTAAACCTTCTACAGATGAATCTCCGACACTGGAGTTGAAACCTTTGTCGCAGCATTTAAAATATGCATATTTGGGAGACAACAACACTTTGCTAATAGTAGTTTATGCGAATTTGACACTCAAGCAAGAGGTCAAGTTGTGGGAAGTCCTTTGGCTATCTAAGAAGGCATTAGGATAGACCCTTGTTAATATAAAGGGAATTAGCGCTACTTTCTGCATGCATAAAATTTTATTGGAGGAATGCCATAGAAATTCTATTGAACAATAGATAAGACTGAATCTGATCATGAAGGAAGTTGTTAAGAAAAAAATTATCAAGTGGCCTGATGTTGACATTATTTACTCGATTTTAGATAGCTCATGGGTAAGTCTTGTACAATGTGTACCCAAGAAAGGAGGTGTCACAGTAGTGAGTAATGATAACAATGAGCTCACTTAGACTCGCACTGTTACGGAATGGAGAGTATGCATGGACTATTGCAAGATTAACTAGGCAACTAGGAAGGATCATTTTCCCTACCATTTATTAATTAGATGTTAGATAGATTAGCTAGGAAAGCTTTCTACTATCCTTTGGATAGTTATTCAGGGTATAATCAGATTGCCAAAGCTCCTAATGATAAAGAGAAGACCCCTTCACGTCTCCATATGGAAATTTTGCATTTAGACGGATGTCATTTGGGCTATGTAATGCTCCAACAACCTTTTAGCGTTGTATGATGGCCATATTCTCAGACATGGTGGAAAACTTCCTTGAAGTCTTCATGGAAAATTTCTTTGTGTTTGGCAATGATTTTGAGGATTGCTTAAAAAATCTGGAATTGATTCGGTGCCATTGTGAAGAAACAAATATTGTTTTGAACTAGGAAAAATGCCACTTCATGGTTCGTGAAGGAATTTTTCTAGGGCATAGGATATCGCAGTGAAGGATATCGCTGCAAAAATTGAAGCAATAGAAAATGTCACCTCCCACCAGTTTCAAGGGTATTAGAAGTTTTTAGGTCATGCGGGATTTATAGAAGATTCATTAACGATTTCTCAAAAATATCTAAACACTTGTGCACCTTGCTAGAGAGAAAGAGGCCTTTTAATTTTGATGAACATTGCTTGGTAGCTTTCGAGGAATTGAAGAAACGAATGGTAGCAGCACCATTGTAATAGCTCTGGAATGGACATTGGCTTTTGAATTCATGTCTGATGCCAATTGAAACACCCCTAACCCGTATTCGACGCCAGAATAGGGTTACGAAGCATTACCGAACTAATAACTCAACTAATCATACATTTCATCTTCATATCTTATCCCAAACAAAAGCCATTCAATTTCATTCATATAGTCCCTAATACGAGCCCTCGAGGCCCTAAAGAAAAATTAAAAGCAGTTCGGGACTATACCAAGTACTTAAGAAATTTTTAGAAAAATATGGAAAATTTTCTAAGTGCAGGGGACACACACTCGTGTGGCCAGGCCGTGTGAGACCAAGGGAGACGCCCGTGTCTCAAGCCGTGTGGGTATTCGAAGTGGGATCACACGACCGTGTCCTAGCCCATGTCCGACCCTGTGTAACTCACTGACTTGGGTCACACGACCAACCTACACGCCCGTATGCCAGGCCGTGTGCTAGGCCATATGAAAACTTGAGGGTATACTGACTTGTGCCACACGGCCAAGCCACATGCCCTTGTGCTAGGCTACTGACTTGACTTCTATCCGTGTGTCACACACGGCTGAGACACACACCTGTGTCTCTGCCCGTGTGGACAAAAATAGATCATTTTCCAAATCATATTTCTCACCCAATGTGGTACAAACCCAAGCTCAACAATGCACATACAACCATGGCATAAATATCCAAAGCCAACCAATACCAAGTTTATAACATGTAATATCCACGCATACAACATGACATCCATAATCACATCTATTGACTGCTTTGAAACATACCAATCACACTTCCAAAATATACCTAAATGGTCAAACTCACATAGACATTGTGCCTAAATTCAACATGCCTATCACATCTCAATTTCAATAATTTGGTACCCAAAATACCAATTCACAAACAAGGCATTCACATAACAACTATACACCACATACCATAAGGTCATTTATACATATTTACATAACCAAACATATACCATTTTCAAACCAAATTAAATGGCCAAAACACAATAAGACATGTAGGCTACATAAGCCAAAACACCTATACATGCCATTTAACCAAAATATATATAGTCCAAAGTACCAAGATGAGTGTTTGATAGTGTGATGCGATCCTTGAAGATTTCCAATACGAACGAGCTTCAGAGACACTATAAAACACGAAAAAAATAAATGGAGTAAGCAATTAAGCTTAGTAAGTTCATAAAACATAGAATTAAACTTACCATATAACCAAAATTTTAGGCAAGTAACTCAATTAAATTTGGCCAAAGCCTATCACATAACCATTCACCAAGTTAGGCATGTATACGTATAAAACCAAGAATCATGTATGAATTCAAAAATTATTAGAATTCCATGTACATGTAGCATTTATACCGTATATCTGTATATCAAATATATAAACCATCTCCACATTGAACTTATGTAATCCCGTAATACACTACGCCCGTTGAACCACTTAGAATCTCGTTAGATACGGGGGTAGTACACAGAGGTGTACTGAATTGTAATCTGTCAATTCCTAAACATGTAGGCTCATACGAGCGATAAACGGTAAGCTCCTTCGAGCTGAATATTGGTAAGCTCATACGAGCTGTGGTGAGTCCGCAACACATGCAAGACCTCAACCAAAACGGTAACCCTAATGACATGTCATTTGTATCCTACGAATTCCTAAGGTTCAAACGGGGCTCGATATTCTTTGTACATCTCGGTTATGGGCTGAATAATTATACATAATAATTAAACTATTCACATACATATATTTCAATCAAAACATATAAATACGAAATTTATCTGTACAAACTTACCTCAAACTCGAACAGAGAAATACAATAGTTTATTCCACGACTTTATCCTCTCCCCGATTTAGTTCCGAATGTTGCTTTTCTTGATCTATATAATAAAATTTAACTCATTTAATCATTATTCTAATCAATTTAATTCAAATTTCATGTTATGGAAAATTACCCTTTTACCCCTATACTTTTGACCTTTTTTACAATTCAGTCCCTAGGCTTGTAAAATGAAATTAATGAAATTTCACTACAAACCGAGCCTAGTCGAATTTCTTAAGTACCTATATCAGCCCATACATTTCACAAATTCATATATTTACCACTCAATTTACACATTTCTCAATTTACTCCTTAGTTGACAATTTTATCAAAACTCACTTAACAAAAGTTTTTTAATTAACAACAAGGATTCATTTTCTTCCATTAAACTTCAAACCCTAGCATTTTCATCAATGGAAAATCTCAAACTATTTAATAATTTTGTAAATTAGTCCCCTAGTTAGCTAGATTAAGCTACAACGATCCCGAAAACATAAAAATCAACAAAAACGGGATAAGATAGCACTTACATGCAAGTGATTTTGTGGCTGAAAAATTCAAGCTTTCCAAAGCTTATTTTTGCAAAAAATTTCGGTGGAGAAATGAAAGAGAAGGATGGCCATTTGTTTTGTTTTATTTAATTTAACATTTAATTACTTAATTACCATTTTACCCTTACCTAACTTTAAAAATTACTAAAATACCAATCCATGCACATCCACTAACTCATCTAATGGTCTAATTACCACATAAGAACCTCCACTTTAAAGTTCTATAGCTATTTAACACCTTTAGCTATTAGAACACAACTTTCGCACTTTACGCGATTTAGTCTTTTTTCACAAATTGAGCATACAAACGGAAAAATTTCTTAACGAAATTTTTATACTATCATATTATCATGCTGTAGATATTAAAATATTATTAAAATAATTTTATGACTTTATATTCGTGTTCTCGAAACCACTATTCTGATTTCACTGAAAACGGGCCGTTACAACTCCCCCTCTTAGGAATTTTCGTCCTCGAAAATCTTACCAGAAAATAGGTTAGGGTATTGTTTTCTCATAGCTTCCTTGGGCTCCCAAGTAGCCTCCTCAACCCCGTGGTGATGCCAAAGAACCTTCACTAAGGCTATTCTTTTGTTTCTTAATTCTTTGGTCTCTCGTGCCATAATTCTGACTGGTTCTTCATTATACGACATGTCGGGCTGAATATCAATCTCTGTCGGAGAAATTACATGCAAAGGGTCTGATCGGTACCATCTTAACATAGACACATGGAATACATTGTGAATCTTCTCAAGTCCTAATGGTAAATCAAGTCGATATGCCATTAGCCCTATTCTCTCGATAATCTCATATGGTCCGATAATTGCGTACTCAGCTTTCCTTTGTGACCAAAACGGAGAATTCTTTTCCAAGGTGATACTTTCAAAAACACTTTGTCACCAATCTAAAATTCAATATCTTTACGTTTCAAATCCGCATACGATTTCTGTCGATCTGAAGCTACTTTCAAACTGTCATGAATCACTTTCACTTTCTCTTCGGTCTCTCGGATCAAATCAACCTCATGTATCTTTTTCTCACTAAGCTCAATCTAGTATAACGGAATTCGATATTTACGACCATATAAAGCTTCATACGGTGCCATATTTACACTCGACTGAAAATTATTCTTATATGCAAGTTCAACGAACGGTAAATATTTTTTCCAGTTGCCTTCAAACTCTAATACACAGTAATGAAGCATATCCTTGAGAATCTAAATCACTCTCTCTGATTGACCATCAGTTTAAGGATGAAATGCGGTGCTAAAATGTAACCGCGTACCCAAAGCTTCTTGTAACTTCTTCCAAAATCTAGATGTAAATTGCAGATCTCTATCCGAAAAAATAGAGATTGGTACTCCATGTAACCTGATGATCTCAGAAATATACAACTCACCCAACCTATCAAGTGAAAAGTCTGTACGCACCTGAATAAAATGCGCGGACTTTGTCAAACGATCAACAATGACCCATATAGCGTCTTTCTTTTCAGAGATAGTGGTAATCCCAATACAAAATCCATCGTAACTCTATCCCATTTCCACTCTGGTATCATCACTGGCTGTAATAGTCCTGAAGGCACTTGATGTTCGGTTTTGACCTGTTGACAAATCAAACATTTGGTCACAAATTCAGAAATGTTGCGTTTCATACCCGACCACCAGTACATTTGTCTCCAATCACTGTACATTTTGTTACTCTCAGGATGAACAAACAAGCTACCATTGTGAGCTTCATGCAAAATTTTATGTATAATTTCTGTATTTTTCGGCTCACAAACTCTACCTCAGAGCAACAAACAATTATCGGATCTGATTTGAAACTCTGAATCAATAGTCGACTCACACTGTACTCTTCTAACTTGCAATTTATTATCATATTTCTGAGCCTCGCAGATTTGCTGAAGAAAAACCGATTTAGCTTTTAACTCAGGTAATATTGGTCCATCATCTAACAAAGTCAACCGCGTATTCATCACTCTCAAGGAAAACAAGGATTTTCTACTCAAAGCATCCGTAACTACATTTGCTTTCCTCGGATGATAATCAATCACTTTGAGCCACCTTTGCTGTCTCAAATTCAAATCCTTTTGTGACATCAAATACTTCAAGCTCTTGTGATCAGTAAATATGAGGCACTTCTTACCGAAACAAATGATGTTGCCAAATATTTAATGCAAACACAATAGCGGCCAACTCCAAGTCGTGTGTCGAATAATTCTTCTCATGCGTCTTTAATTATCTGGAAGCATACGCTATCACTTTTCGTTCTTGCATTAAAACACATCACAAATCGTTCAATGATGCATCACTGAAAATAAAAAATTCTTTACCCGACTCAGGCTAAGCCAAAACTGGTGCTTCGGTTAACAGTGCATTCAACTAATTAAAACTCTGTAGGCATTTCTCAGACCACTCAAAATTTACATCTTTCTACAATAATTGAGTCATCGATGTAGCTATCATTGAGAAACCTTTAACAAACCTCCTATAATAGCCCGCTAATCCCAAAAAGCTTCTAACCTTAGATATGTTTCTTGGTGGTTTCCAGTCAACAACTGCTAAAATCTTACTTGGGTCTATTCTGATGCCTTCTGCCGAAACAATGTGTCCCAATAATCCAACTTTCCAGAGCCAAAACTCACACTTACAAAATTTAACAAATAATTGTTTATCACGCAAAGTCTGTAATACAATTCTCAAATGCTCAGCATGCTCAGATTCGTCTTGAGAATATATCAGAATATCATCAATAAACACAACAACAAATCGTTCCAAATACGATTTAAAGATTTGATTCATCAAATTCATAAATACTGCAGGAGCATTAGTTAACCCAAATGGCATAACAAGAAATTCATAGTGCCCGTACCAGGTCTAGAATGCAGTTTTCGACACATCCAAATCTTTAACCCTTAACTGATAATAACTCGAATGTAAGTAAATCTTTGAGAATACCGTTGCACCTTTCAGCCGATCAAACAAATCATCAGTTCTCTACAATGGATACTTATTCTTAATAGTAACCTTGTTAATCTGTCGATAATCAATATACCGTCTCATTGATCCATCTTTCTTCTTTACAAACAAAACTGGTACACCCCAGGGCGAGAAACTCGGTCGTGCAAAACCTCTATCCGTTAACTCTTGCAACTGAGATTTCAACTCTTTCAACTCTGTCGGAGCCATTCAGTACGAAGCTATCAATATCGGTGATGTTCTCGGTACTAACTCAACAGTAAATTCGACGTCTCTGATCAGTGGTATAATTCCTTTGGAAACACATCTGAATATTCACAAACCACTGGCACTGATTCAATCTTCGATTCAGGCACTTTTGTATCCAGTACATATGCAAGATAAGCATCACAACCCTTTCTTACGTACTTCTGTGCTAACATAGCTGATATCACAAAAACAACCCACTTGATTCATCAGATTCAATACGAAGAGTCTCACCATTTTGACATTTCAATATAATAATTTTTCTTCTGCAATTTAGAACTGTATCATACAGAGTCAGCTAATCCATACCCAAAATCACATCAAATTCATCAAATGGTAAAAGTATCAAATCGACCAGAAAACTATAACTCCGAGTCATCAAAGGATAATTCTTGCAAACCTTATCAATTAGGACATATTGACCTAAGGGGTTTGATACTTAACCACAAATTCAGTGGACTCAATAGCTAAATTCTTAATAGACACTAAATTCATACATACATAAGAATGGGTTGATCCAGGATCAATCAAAGTAGTTACACTAGTGCTATAAAGAGAAAAAGTATTGGTGATAATATCTAGCGCTGATGCATCTTCACGAGCACGAATGGCATAAGCTCTACCTAGCGCCCTTGCCTCGGATCTCATTGTAAAGTTTCTCGTTGCACCTTGGCTACCACTAATATTTCTAGTATTTTGGGGTTGTTTCCCTCTAACATTTGTATTGCTCGGCCTCGCAGTTTGAGCTTTTTCTTTCTCAGACTTTTCAAGGCAATATCTAAGGTAATGGTCAAAGGACCCACACCTGAAACATGCTCCGCTTTTAACTCGACACTCACCATAATGTCGCCTGTTGTAGTGTTTGCACTTGGGTCTAACATTTCTAACACTAACCACACTAGCTATAAATGTACCACACTTTCGAGGTTAGAATCTAGAAATGAAGACGACAATGACAAACTTATTAAAGAAGACTTTCCAGATGATCAGGTGTTAGTTGCCATGACATTACCTTGGTATGCTGATATAGTCAACTTCTTAATAAGTGATGTGATTCCACCTGACCTCAACAACTAAAGAAGATATAAATTTTTTCATGATGCCAAGCATTATTATTGGGATGAACCCTTCCTATTTAAGCATTGTGCTGATTAGATAATTAGGATGTATGTCCCTGATGACGAAATACAAAACATTCTGTAGCATTGTCATTCAGCTCCCTATGGAGGACACTTTGGAGGAATGAGAACTGCTGTCAAAGTACTTCAGTCAGAATTTTATTGGCTGAGTCTATTTTAGGATGCTCATGAATTTTATCAGTAGTGTGACCGTTGTCAGAGGACAAGAAATCTATCTAAGAGACATGAAATGCCGCTGCAAAATATTCTAGAGATTAAGTTATTTCATGTATGAGGAATATACTTGATGGGTCTATTTCCATCATCAGTGGGCAACCTGTACATATAGTTGGCAGTTGACTATATCTCTAAGTGGGTCGAAGCTATTGTGCTTCCTACTAGTGATACAAAGTCAGTAATGAAGTTCTTGCACAAGAACATTTTCACAAGATTCAGTACGCCTAGAGCCATTATTAGTGATGAAGGATCTCATTTTGATTGCAAGCTAGTGGCTAACGCCTTGCATCAGTATGGGGCGAAACATAAGATTTCCATGGCATATCATCCCCAAATAAATGGACAGGTTGAGATTTCTAACAGAGAAATTAAAAAGATTCCAGAAAAAATGGTGAACCCAACTCGTAAGGATTGGTCCTCTAGACTAGATGAAAATTTGTGGGCCTATCATACTGCATTTAAAACACCGTTGGGGATGTCACCTTTTAAGCTTGTTTATGGAAAGCCTTGTCACCTACCTGTTGAGCTCGAGCACAAAACATTTTAGGCTATTAAAAAGTTGAACATGGATTGGGTCGCATCTTGCCATAAAAGGTTGTTAGAATAGAATGAAATGGAAAAATTTAGGGCATAAGCATATGAAAATGCTAAATTGTACAAGGAGAAGACCAAGCATTGGCATGATAATAGAATTATGCCAAGGCAATTTGAACTAGGGCAACAGGTGTTGTTGTTCAACTCTAGGCTCAAATTTTTCCAGGTAAATTAAAATCTCGATGGTCAGGTCCCTTTGAAGTAACTCAAGTATACCCGTATAGAGTTGTTAGTATCAAAGCCCTGATAATAGGGGTTGCATTCAAAGTTAATGGACAACATTTAAAGCACTACCGAGGTGCTCATGTAGATCGTGATAAACAATCCATTGACCTCTGAGATGTTTGAGTTAGCAATTTTGTACTTATTTTTCCTTTCTTTAATTGCTTTACTTTCATTTCATTTTTATTATCTGTTATCATTAATCATTTAATATTGTTTCATTTATACTTTTATCTTTGATTAATGAGAAATTTTTCTAGATTTCTGGAGATAGAATAAAAGTGTGGGATTATCAGTTGTGATACAAAGAGAACTTTGCCACAGCATCTCAAAAGGAAATTATGTCGTAACAAATTGGGTGAATGAAAGTCAAGGTACGAGGTAACATGGGTTGACTAGACAGAAAATTCCAAGAGAGAGATTTTTGGATAGCTGGGCTCATTCTATTACTTTATTAGCCCAAGGAGGAAAATCCAAAACTTTTATTTTAGGGCTAGGTCACCTCACATTTTCCACCAAAAAAATCCCCTTACTTTTCATTCCTCCACACCACAAATATTACTCTACAAGTTTCATTTTTCTAAACTGTTAATATTATCTCCTCTACTCACATCTTTTCAACTGCTCACGTCTCTTACGTTTCCCACAAAGTTTCCATCTTTACCATTTATTTCTCTTCAACTTCTCCTACATTTCCTCTGACCATATTTTTTGAGATTTCTTTCTATCCTCCTTCAATGGGACAAGTAAAGACTGCTTTGAAGGATGCTGATCGTCGTGGGCCAGCACTACCTGACCTAAAACCTTATTCAACAGTGCCGAGGCCACAAAATACAAAAATAACATCTCAAAGCATCCTTTTTGTTTTGAACAAGGGTTCTTGTTCAAGGAGGAACCACACATGGGCTATGACGAGTCTGTGTCCTCCATCGTAAAGAATCAGTAGTGGAGTATGTTTGCACCATGAGGACATTTTTTGATAGGTTTTTCACGAATTTTATGCACATGTTAACTCATCTGATTCTCCTTTTATCTATTTTCGTGGCACTTTAGTTTAGTTTGATGAAGATCATATTAATGTCCAATTTGGGATCGCTGATGTGCAAGATGAACACACACCCTTCACTGATAATGTCACTATTGATGAAGGGAAAACTATTGCTGAAGAGCCTAAAAAGACGACATCATTAAATCTTGAGAATGAAAAAAAAGATGAGAAAGATGAAATTGCCACTGCCACTACTCCCACCACGAAAGGTAAGGACCTTGTTCCACCCACCCCACCAGCTTCCACGACTGCACAAGACTGTGACATCGATCATCTTATTGATGAACTCACGAAAACTGATAAGGAGAGGGACGAAATGAACCCTATGAAGATGAAGCAGTATAAAGTCAAAGCCTATAAATCCACTCGTAGGGCCGAATGAAGTAACTACACTCTAGTCCAAGCCAGGGAAGTTTTTCTTTCCCTATCTCATGCATTTTTTCTCTTTTTCCATGAAATTTTTCGTACACATCTATATATTTGTTTTTCTATTACATATTTGTACATGCATTAATGATAATGCATCCCTTAGGTTTGGGATGACATTTTCTGGTCATATCTAGTACGTCTGCTCATTCTAGTCTCGTTAAATTTGTTTTGCCACTGCCACGTTACTACTAAGTACTGTTTTACCTATGCGAAGTACAATCTTTACTTATGATGTTCAATGATGAGCCTAAATTCTTTAATACACGTAAAACACGTGACAAGGGATTAGGTGAATTTATCTTAAGTTAGGTTACTTAAAGATTACCTCCTAAAAATGAGATGCCCTAACCTAAGTTATTTTTGGGCTATAGCAATATCTTTTAATTACCAAACTCAATCAAATTACCACACAATTACTTAAATAAAGGATAGTAGACACTCCAATGCTTAGAATTGCCAAGTAAGCCAGTGCCACTTTGTTTGCTCCATCGTGCTGTTGACTAAAAAGTTGAGCCAAAGTAAGAGTGTGTAATAAAGAAAAGAAAATTAGGGGCACTCCACTGTAGTAACAAGCTGAGTGGCTAAGGAGGTAGTTGTTTCCTCCATCCATCTTCTAAGTTAAAAACCTTAGCTTCAAGAGTGATTTTTATTTAAATTATGACTTGATTGAGTATTAGGTAATTCAGTGTATGCTCCATTATGATTATTAAGTCAAAGAATTTTGTGACATGCTAAACCCTCTAATATACTTCAAAAAAAAGAAAAAATATAGATAAAAATTTGAGTAGGCTTAGCGCAAGGGTTATAATGTAACTTGAGTTTAGGTAACAAATGAACTGAGTAAATTAGGAGATGTTTGCTATGGCCAGAAAGCACACATGACTACTTAGGAAATTTTGTTTTTAGGGAGCAATTTTCTGTACTACCTTTGTTGAGCAAACCTTTGAAACTCGAACAAGTTTTAGAGGTAGAAGATTACTGAGAACTGAAGTATATATTGTTCTTTGAATGGATTGACAGTACAAGGTGGATATGTACGTAGGCAAAAATTGTTGCATTCTTGCATTCATGTATATTTTGTTTGAGGACAAGCAATAACTTAAGTTTGGGGTGTGATAACCCTTGAAAAGAGTTATATTTCATGCCTTTAGATCTAGCTAATTGCATGTACTTAGGTACATTTAGTTGCATTTTAGGACATTCCATTAGTATTTTTCTTATTTTAGCATTACATTAGGAGCTTGGATTGTACTTAAATGTTAGTTACTTTTAAATTGCTTGTGGAAAGGTTGTGTGTGGTGGTGGATTGACAGGTGTAGGATGAGGAATAAGAAGTGAAGGAGTGAAGGTTTTCCAGGGCAAAAGGGTTGGATAGCTTGTCAACACGAATGTCATGGCAATATCGAGAAGATGTCCAGTCAGCACTCAAAGCATACTGGTCTTAGGCCTAGTTAAACTTGTACCAGATATATCTACCTAAAAAAGTGGGAAAAATCATGGTTTGTTGGTTTTACCCTAGGGAAAATGATTTTAAAAGCCAAAGGAGGAAACCCTAAAGGGGGTAGAAAAAAACGAGAAAAAAATAGAGGGTAGTGGCTGAGTAGAGACGGGAAGAGGAATATGAAGGTAGTCCCTCTTAGCAACTATAGGACATTGCATCGCTAGAGTGTGCACTGGATAAGCAGAAGCTATCTTCCAAAAGTTCTTCCGTTATTTCTTGATTGCTCTTCGTAAATTTATTTGATGAAAACGATGTTGAATGATACTTTGGGTTTGAATTTTAATTTCTAATCCATGAGCTAAATCTCATAGGGTCAGGCTTACTTGATGAAACTCTTATTTTCTTTAATGACTGAACCATACATTTGCTTTAATACATTGTTTCATTCAATGGTTATTTTTATTAAATGACATGTTTGCAAACTCTAGACATAAATGAATGTACAACATGTTCATTAAATTAATCTAATTCTGACAAGGTTAGGTTAATGAGATTGAAATTGAATGATATAAGCAAGTGTTCGACAAAATACTTGTATTAGCCTCTAGACATAGAGTAGCGTTCATATGGAAAGAAAATAAAACAGTGCAGGGTACCATGCTAAAGGCCTATAGATATATATCGTTTAAGGTACGGTAACTTGAGGTCTTATTCTCAAAAGAAGCAAGCCATTTTAGAAGTCTTTTGAGCAGTAGATTGAGTATGGTTTTTTCAAGGCATTATCGTTAGTAAGGGCAGATTCTTAGTAATCCTAACCTTCCAAATCAACATCGTAGACCTTCTATCCTTGCCGTAGTATCTTCACCATAGCATTTTTAGTTGTTGACTTGTTCGTTTGCATATTATTCATGTAATTATTCTCGAATTTGTCATTGCATTCTTACTCTTGTCTCGTCATAACATTTTCCATTATTTATCTGTTACACATATTACACACATCATTATTCCTTCAAATTACCACTGCATTCTTATCATTATTTTTTTTCATAACATTAATCATATTCATTATAATAACACAACCAATTTATACCTAACTGATGCTTGTGGAGACAATCTCACTCATCACTTTATTACTTGATTTCATGTGTATACTTGCACAATTCGCATATCATTTCACAGGCAACAGGATTGTCATTTGTGTGTGAACCATTGTGTTTTCAATAGCTTAGAGTTGTTAAAACTAAGTTCCAAGATTAAGTATTTCTATAATCTTTAATTTTCAAGTTATGTGATTATTTTTTTAACGATATGTTTCATGCATGCTCCTACACAAGTTTATGTTTTAAATGTTTTAAGATATGTTTCAGAAGCATGCTTTTATAAATTGAGTTTTGCAAGCTTTTATGCGATCTCAATGTGAACAAGTATTTTATTTTATGTGATCCCTATGTTGGATATATTGGCATGCCATTGTGAGTACTCACCTATAGGTTTTATGATTTGGTTGTTGAGGCCTTGGGACATGTGGAGAGATAAGGGGATGTCAAACTATACTCCATTCAAAGGGACATGTTGGTGTACAGGAGAGTGTTTACCTTTATGCTACACTTATGGGACATGTTAAAGAATCTTTGAGTCACAAGTGAGACGCTATAAGGAGATCCACTTATCTAGCAGTAAAATATTACAAGTATAAGAACAATTTATATTTTCAGTGTAAGAACAAGAGCAAGAACAAGCTCAAGGACATGTCAAGTACATGACTATATTTTATGATTCTTACAAAAACAAGCCAAGTTTTTAAGTATGATTTCTGACAATCACTTGTGAAACCATTTTACAGAATTATATGTTTTTCTAACAAGTAGGAAAATTTTACAATCACATTACTCATTACATTCATTCTGAGAATCGGCTAAACTGAAGCTCTGATACCAACAAATGTAACACCCCTTACCTGAGACCGTTGCCGGAGTCGAGCACAAGGCATTACCTGACTTAACTTACTAGATTGGAGCATAAAAAATTGCTTTTAAAAGTAATTCACTCATGTTGATTCAATATGTCCCTCAAAAGAAATCTCCAGACCCTAAATCATGCAATAAAAATGGTTTGGGTCTAAACCGGGAACATTAAAATTTTCCGAATACTTAATCAAATCAAAACAATTTATTTCACTATTCACAATAAAGCTGTCCACCTACATAACATTCACTAATTTAATTATAACTTGAGTTAAAAAACTCAAAATTTAGATCTGTAAATTTTCCCTGAAATTATACTCATATATCTTCTTACCATAAAATTTTCAGAATTTTTGGTTTAGTCAATTAGTACAGTTTATTATTTAAAGTTTCCCTGTTTCACTATTTGACAGCTCTGACCTCTCTTCACTAAATATTAATTATCTCAATATACGAATTCGGATAACATTCTTGTTTGTTTCTTTGAAAATATACTCACTAAGGAATCTAAAATATAAATTATAGCTCCAAATTATTTTTTAAAATTTTTAATTATTTTCTAAATTCAGAATAAGGGATTTCAAAAGCTATTTTGATCCTGTCTCACTAAAATTCAAATATCTAAAATATACAACTCTTTTGCTTACTCTATTTCTTTCATGTGAAAATAGACTCATTCATCTTTAATTCTATATCTTATTCACTCTCTAATTTAATTTCTACCATTTTTGGTGATTTTTAAAATCACATCAATCTCTTATCCAAAAATTGTTCCATTGCAAATTTTTACTCTTTTATAATTTCTTTGTATTAATTATCATTTAAGCATACACAACACCAAATCACGTTCTTATATAACAAATTCAATAGTTAATCATTATCAAAAATTTACTTGCTACTCCTTAGCCATATCATAAGAATACACACAAAACAACCAAGTCCCAATACATGCCATATAAATCAAAAAGTTGTTTAACAAAATCTACCAGAGTAAATCTGGATAGTGTGATCGTTGATGTAGATTGATTCTCCGAACATATATATATATCAATCTACAAGAAACAATAAACACACACAAGTAAGCTTGCAGAAAGCTTAGTAAGTTCATAGGCTCATAATAAAATCTTACCGAAATTTCACTAACAATATTAATAAACAAATAAAAATTCAACATTTCCTGCCAACCACAATCTCAAACAATGAATTTATTCAATCGAGCTCAATATCAGATGTCAACTTATATTCCAACATTTAGCTTCAATTGCATTTTTAAATACTTGTCCAAAATAAGGATCGTCTTACGGATTTGAGTACATCGTTTGCCCGATGCCACGATTTCCTTGAATCTTTTACAATGCTATAACTCAGTATGGTTTTCTTCACTGAAATACCATACCTACTTTTCACAACTCAGTATGGTTTTCGTTACTGAAATACCATACCTACTTCTCACAACTCAGTATGGTTTTCTTTACTGAAATACCATACCTACTTTTCACAACTGAGTATGGTTCTTTACTAAAATACCATACTTTCATTCCACACTTTGCCATTGATCCACCATGGACTTATTCGTCAATTCATCACTGGTTACTGAGCATATGTACTCAATCTTCCATATCCTTTAATTTGAACTAACAATTTCATTTTTTTTCTCATTTTTACCATAATCATAATTCAAAAACAATACATGAATTGATATAATATATCATTCCCGCATTAACAATTAATCATAAAAGTTCAGCCGTATGAACTTACCTGGGCCAATTTGTAGGAGTTGTAAAGGTTTAGAGACTAGTTTGATACTTTCTCTTTTCCGCGTTTATCTTCGGATTCCCAATCTATAATATAATTTTTTTCCATTCATTAGCATCTAATTCAATACTAATTCATTTCACAATTTATGCCCTTCAATTTTTGAAATTACACTTTTACCCCAAAAATTTACAGTTTTTACAATTTAGTCCCTACTAAATTAACACTTTAATTGAACAAAATTTTCCTTAAATAACACTTTATCTAATCATTTGAGACTACTATACGGCCTTTGATATTCAGAATTTTAGTACAAAACCCCAATTCCTAACTCTTTCGAAATTAGGTCCTAAAAATCATTTTATGCTAAAATCACTTAATAAAATCATAATATAATGAAAATAAAAATAAAAATATATATTAATTCATCATAAAATTCCAGAAATTATTCAAAGTAACTTACAAAATCATCCATGGAATCAAAACCTAATGAATTCAATAGTTGGACCTAGTTGTAAAAGTCACAAAACATAAAAAATTCAAAGAAAAAGCAAGAATTGAACTCACATGGTATAAGAATATGAAAAAATAGCTTGTTTCAGACCTCCTATGGTATTTTTTCTGATAAATTATGAAGAAATCTCTAGATTTTTCACTTTTATCTTTGTTTTATATATTTAATTTGTAAAATTTCCAATTTTGCCCTTGTTTCTCCTTACTTTCTCGCTGATTTTTCTTGCCCAACCGTCCAGCCCATATAATTTGGGCCTAATTTCCTTTTAAATCCCTCCTTATTAGTCACTTAAGCTATTTAATCACAATTTAACAAATTTTGCACTATTTTCAATTTAGTTCTTTTTAATTAATTGACTATCAAAATGTTAAAATTTTCTAATGAAACTTTTATACTAACTCAATGACACTCCATAAATATTTATAAAAATATTTATGGCTCGGCTTATAAATTCAAGGTCTTGATACCTCATTTTAGACCCAATTTACCTATTAAATTCTTTTTCAATCACAAAATTCACTAATTCAAAATTTTTTCTTAATTCACACTTGACCCATAATTATTAATTTATTAAATTTTAAAACTCACTGGTTGGATTTAGTGATCTCGAATCACTATTTTTGACACCACTGAAAATTAGGCTATTACAGTAACTGCTAACTAGGTTTCGCACCTTCTCGATGAGCCCAGCTCGCGATATGGTTTCCAAACTAAGCTTTGTTTTAATTTCGTATTTTAAGGATACTACGATGTTTTCTGTATATTCGCTGAGTTCTCAGGCACTCCTCTCTTACTTGTCAGGCAAGTAGATCGTGGAAGGTAGTGGCGAGGTGATTGATCCAAACGAGATTAGTCAGGATAGGTATCAGCGAACCCTGGGAAAAGGCGATGTGGTTAAATGCTTGGGATTAGAATTGCTATATTAGAAGACTTCGATATTACATCACACAATTTTTCCTTAATTTTATTTTATTTTCGATTCCACGAACCATAAAGTTAAATTTTTTGTTTTTTTTACTATTGTTAACTTTCTTCTAGTATGAATAAAGTTTTAAGCTTCACTAACCTTCCTTTTGTGCGTGACCTATTGTGTTCTTTTAATTTTGACTAAGCATGACTTAACTCCTGATGCGTACTAGTTTTGATGTGAGGTATCCATGCATGCGACTCCAATGTGTTTGCGACCCCGAAATTACATGTGAGCCATTATTAGTGAAAGCCTTAATTGTTTGCAAACTTAGTTAAAGTATGCAAAATCCTTGAATGTATGGTCTTTCTTGTTGTGAAACTCGTACTATAAGCTAATCTATGTTATTGTGCGAACCTTAATATTAAGTTATAAGTACTTGTGTATTTTTATTCCTAGATGCGAACCCTTCCCCTTTACGTTGATTTTATATGCCCGTATGTTTTATATTCCATACATGTTATTATGACATTCTGTTGCATTATGATAACTTAGCACATTTTATGTTGTAAATTCGTGGTGTGTTGGAGGTTAGGTTGTGAGTTAATGGAGAATCAAACTGGTGGCTCATGTGGCACATCAGATTCGGGGTCAATCCAACTCGGCCGGGTCTAGGGTGTTACAATTAATTCCCAAGTTTTCGCATATTAATTATAAACTTATTTAGTCACAAAGTCATTTAATATAATATCGTGACTAAGCTCTCCCTAACAGCATACCATTATGAAAGCAACTCGATTAGTGCTTTTCTAATGACCTTGCCATAAGTATATTACACTCATAGGATATCCTTAATCTCTTTGGGATAATATTTGTTCTTCCAATATGATCCTATTTTATCTCATGGTAATTATTACATCTTCTTTCACGAAAAGTTAATTACTATCAAATAGTAAACAAGTCGTTCATCACAAAGACAAATGACCCGTGGCCACGTTTACTTTTCATCAACCATGTAATGTAAATGAAAGGATTTAGGTTATGAATTCCATCTCTTAGGCTATGAATTCCACTATTGTGAATGACGCTATATTGCAGAAGTCGTACACCCAATGCACCAACTTTCAATTTCTTATCTATTCAAACACAAACTTTTACTGACATTAAAGTTTACGAGTCACGCATACATAGTCGATCATCCACTCAGGATTTAGGTTTGTGACACTATGAATGTCTCAAGTGAGTAAATCCATAAACGGTTTCAAAATCTATTCATCTTGGGTCCTGTTCGATGTATTGTCAATTCAGTCAGTCACATCTATATCTCTATCTTTTAGAAGTCATCCCTCCGATGCCCAAGACAAAGAATCTCTATAATTGGACTTGATAGACGGTATATTAGTCTTTCAATCGGTATGCTCGTTTCCGATTAGACTAAAGTCATGTTTAGTTTCGAATACTAATATTAGTTGTCTTTTTGTATTACGATCCAGCCATTTAATACCGTTTAGTATTAGTTTAAACGTTAGACAACCAATGAGTAACATTTGCTTTCATTTTTCTTTGCGTGCAAAAACCGTACAAGGAAAATCATAAAATGTATATTAATGTAATCCAAGAATTTTATTTATTATTTAATCTTTTCAAAAAAAAAATTACAAGTTTAGTTTGCTCATTTCCAATTGGGTTAAGGACATGTTAAGTTCCGTCTACTAATATAAGTTGTCTTTCTATATTACAATCCGGCCATGTAATACCACTTAGTATTAGTTTAAACGTTAGACAACCAATAAGTAGCATTTGCTTCCATTTTCCTTTGTATGCAAAAACCGTATGAGGAAAATCGTAAAAAGTATATTAATGTAATCCATGAATTTGTTTTATTATTCAATCTTTTTGAAAAATTACAAGTTTATTTTGCTCATTTCTGATTAGATTAAGGACATGTTAAGTTTCATCTACTAATATAAGTTGTTTTTCTATATTACGATCTAGTCATGTAATGTCGATTAGTATTAGTTTAAACGTTAGACAACCAATGAGCAACATTTTCTTCCATTTTTCTTTTCCTGCAAAAACTATACAAGGAAAGTCATACAAAATATATTAATGTAATCCATGGATTTGTTTTATTATTCAATCTTTTCGAAAAAATTACAATTTTAGTTTGCTCGTTTTCGATTAGACTAAGGACATGTTAAGTTTCATCGAGTAATGTAAGTTGTCTTTCTGTATTACAATCCGGCCATATAATACTGCTTAGTATTAGTTTAAATTTTAGACAACCAATGACCAACATTTGCTTCCATTTTGCTTTGCGTGCAAAAACCGTACGAGGACAATCATACAAAGTATATTAATGTAATCCATGAATTTGTTTTATTCTTCAATCTTTTCAAAAAAAATTACAAGTTTACAAACGAATATACTACACTTAGGGCACTAGATCCAAAAAGGACATCTTTAGGTTTATCTACTAATAAAAGCTCTCTTTCCATATTACGATCAGACCACGTAATACCGCTTAGTATTAGTTAAACATTAGACAACCAGTGAACTAATATTTGCTTATATTTTTCTTTACATGCAAAAACCACGTAAGGAAAATATAAAAAGGGTATTAATGTAATTCATGAATAATTTTATTAACCAATCAGTTTGAAGAAATATAGGTTTACATAGAGGAAAATACTACACTTATGGCACCATATCTAATAGGTAATTAACTAGAATAATCTTGAGTGTATAACCATTAACTCAAAAGTCGTCATAAATATGTACTCTAATATGAGTCATCGTGGGAAAACTCAATGAATACTATATAAAAATAGTTTTCCTTTAAAGGAAATCTCCCTAATGAAGTCCAAGATGATAATACTTACCATGGGGTGCAACCTGGGTAAAACTGGCTCAAAGTATTATCATGTCTTCACATAGAAACCAAGATGGAGACCATAGGTCTTGTTTAAGGACATTCTCCCACTCATTATTTTAAAAACATGTAAGGTTTTCATATTTCGGTTTCAATCATGAATAAATAAGTGTATATGACAAGTACAAGTGACTTTTTTTCTTAAACTACATGGCATGATTATAACATTGCATATGCATGAACATACTTGTCAATTTAATCTCATCACATTCTCATATAACATGCTATAAATTTGCAAAACTTCAATTGGAACTAACTAGGAAAAGGCATCCCAACGAAAAATTATAGTATTTTTCCCAAAGCATCCTTTGGGTCTTTTAGGTGAAAGTCAAACATCCTTTGCGTTTCCCAAAAAGATCCCAAATCCTAAAATTAACATGTTCTTCGAAAATAATCTCCAAACCTGAAAAATCAAACAAGTAATAGAAAGGGGAATCAACCGTGGACCAGTGCTAGCCACCGCCGATCGACTCACTACCAACCCAATCTCGACCACCACCAACCACTGTCGATTGGCCCACCTTTAATCACCACCGATTGAGTTGATTCTTTGAATCAATGGAATTTTTTTGTTACAAAAATTACTAGTTCATTTTTGGCTCACAAGAATTTTTCTAATTTTACAACAAATAAAATTAAAACAAAACTGCGTGGAGATAATAGTCCATGATCTAATTACAAACCCAAAATTTATGAAAACTTAAAATTACAACCAGTCTAATTTCTAAGAATCACAACCTTCGACAAAATTACTTTATAACATAATATATAAAATAATCCATACATTCATCCACATACATAATAATCTAAAACATGCATACAATTTAAAATCCCACTTTTCATCTCAATTTAATCAAATAAGGAGAGAAAGAGGAAAAAATGAAGTATTAGTTTATACTATAAACATAGCAAATCGGACACCGATACCAAGTATTGGAAATTTTGGTTTAGAAAAATAGTGTTTTAGGCACAACAAAATTTTAACTTTTTCTTTAAAATTGAATATTGTGATATTTATAGAAATAAACCCTTAATTAAAATTATACTTGTGTTTTATACAAGGCGGTTAAGTTGATTTCGCTTTCTACCGAACGACCTTCTCTACTATTCTCAGACCATAAATTCCTTTGAGTGTGGGCTCAAAATCACGAACCAATCGCACAAAATAAAAACTTTAACTTAACTTTGAATAGGAAAGTTAATTCTTCTTTAACTAGTAACAATGCATTTTTCTCAAAAATTATAATTTATTCAGAAAATAAATTTTCACTATTTTCTGACAGAATAGTGATGTTAATCAAGTGTGTAAAGTGTTAACACATAGTTCCTATTTATAGAGAATCATTACAAGATTTCTATTCAAATAAGGTCTAATTAAGTAATAATATTTTAATAAAAAACAACTTCTACTCCAAGCAGAAGTAGTAAGGATGCCAAAACGCCCTATGGGATACTAATGTTTACCTTCCCTTGTATTTTGCAAGGCCTAATTAAGTCTTTCATGTATTAGGTCTAATTATATGTGTTATCTAAACTTTTATCCAACACTTATAATTTATCCAACTCAATATTCATTTTTTTATTTCCCAAATTATTATTTATTTAATCAATTAATTAAATTAAATTAACTAAATTATTTTCTCAATTAAATTATTTTCTCAACCTAATTCTAATTTCGTTAAAGTTGTGAAAACTTTATTATATTAGAATCTATTAGAAAATATCTTTAATGCCTTATTCAACAAATCTATGATGACTAATTAATTTAATTCATACTTTAAACTCCAATTATTTAATTACACTTAATTAATAATAATTCAAGAACTTAAATTAATTTATAAGTCATCTTTTTTACTTAGAGTGAAAACACATTCACTACGGATAGTAATACATGTGATATATTTCTCTTGCTTCATCCATATTTTTGGCTCTACATGCAATTTGTTTCTGATTATCTCAAGCTAGCGAAGGGGTCGATTGGACATATATAACTAGGACTTAAATAAATTATAATCAAGTTCTAACTCTTAGCCTATTAATTAGAACAATTTTTAGTCATGAACTCATTCCACTAAAGTATCGTGATTTACCTCTCCTTTATCATATACCATTACGAAAGTTATTTAATAAGTGATCGTCCGATGACCTCGTATTAAATGTGCTATCATTATAGGATATCCTTAATCTCTTTGGGATAAATTCTTTCGCCCAATATGATCCTATTTTATCTCATGGTAACCATTACATCTCCCTCCATGAAAAGTCAATTACTAACAAATAGTAATTAAATCATTTATCTCAAAGACAAATGACTCATAGCCACGTTACTTTTCATTTATCATGTAATGTTGATGAGAAGATATCATTTACTCTTTAAATTGACTATGATTTCTTGTAACAACCCTTTTTTTAGTGGTACCAGAAATTGTGATTTCAGAACCTTGATTTCTGATGATTAGTTAGTAAATATTATTTTATAATATGTAATAGTCTAATATAGAGTTATATTAAGTTTTGTTTCGGTAATTTGATTGATTGACTGGTCAATTTAGGTACAAGGACTAAATCGCAAAAACCATAAAACTTTATAGCTATTGATTTCTATTGGTTAAGTGGCTTAGATTAATAATTTTTCGAGGGTTTATGTTGTAAATAGACCCTATTGAAACTTTCATGGATGATTAATGCATTATTTCATAGATTTTTATATGTTATTTTATAAATTAAATAATAATTGTATGTTAAAATAGTAAAACAAAAGGGGCATTATCTTCATTTTGGTTTTCTCACCGAAATATCAACAAAAACACCATTTTTGGAGGTTTTGAGGTTTGGCCAATTGGATTTCTTGCATTTAAGTGTTATTCAATCTCGTTTTCCATGATTTTTATGTTTTTGAGACCATTGTAGCTTAATCTAGCTAACCCAGAAACTATATTGTAAAAATTTTAAAGGTTTTAAAAGTTTCCATTTTTATTTGTAGAAGCTGTTGATGTTTAATGATAGATTTGTAAGCCTAGAGATGTTGAAGGACTAATTTGTAAAGAGATTTTTGTTAGTTTTAAGTTTAGGGATTAAAATGAAAGTATGTAGATTTTAGCATGAAATTTCGGTAAATTTTTAATCCATGAAGGCTGGATAGGGATGAATATTTAATCGGTTTTAAGTTTGAAGTTTAAATAGGAAAGTTATAATAGTTTCGATTTTAGGGACTAAATATTGAACAACATGTAAAAGTTAAAGGAAATGTTTTAAATGAAATTAATAAGTCATATGCATGAATATGAGTATGGTAATGCATTTTGAGATCGATAAATTGAATTTAACTATTATATAGCTCAAAGATTGAATTATACGGAGGAAAATTGAGAAAAAAGGAAAATTACAGAATAGACCCTACTATTAAATTCGCTAGTTGGTTGTATTAGGAGAGTTCATAGGGTATAGAAATGTATTTATATTTGTTGGCTACTATTGAATTGTGAATATGAACTTGTTTACATTGTTGGATGGAATATTTGAAATGTTTAGTTAATGCAAAGGTGAGAAATGATCGTAATAAAAGTCTTGTATACCTAAGAAGTATGATTCATATCTATTTCGAATGAATATGATTTTAGTATGACGGTGTACTGGAAATATGGAAGTGCCCCTATATTTTAATTGTCAAAAATCCTTTATAAATTCTTATTTCAAGGTAGTAAAGGATTATGATATGATTAGCATGCCAATAAGGTTAGAATGCAGGTTTGTACGAGTTTGCACTTCGATGCTTATACATTGCACTTCGGTGCACCAGTTTGCACTTTGGTGCCCTTGTTCACACTTCGCTATCCCTATTTGCACTCTGGTGCTCCTATTTGCACAATCATGCCCCTTTTTGCACTTTGATGCCCTTGATAGCACTACAGTGCTCCTTGGTGTAGTGTAGTTACCCAAATATCCGAATTACTTTTGCTATAGTTCATCAAGCTAATTAAACTTGTGAATAATTGTTATATGACTCCTTCGTACATGTTGAATAAATGTGGAAGGACTAGGTTGCATAACTTGTTAAATATTGAATTACTTGGTGATTTGGTACTATGATGAACTCACATGTTTCTTGTGTACTGTTATATCAAGTTATTATTATCTTAATCATTTATTTATGTATGCATGATTGAGGTAAGTTGGTATGTAGTTATCTATGAACTTACTAAGCTATTAAAAGCTTACTCTATTTCAATTCCTATTTGTAGTTGACATTTTGCGAAACTAGGCTGTCAGATCAACTTCAAGGCTCACACTATCAAACTTCAATTTCAGTAGATTCTGGATCATTTTTATTTCACTTTTATGGCATGAATATAGGTTGTGTCTTGAGATCATTTGTTTTGACATTTAAGCAACGAAGTTGTAATGTTTGGATATGATTATTATGTAATGTTGAGTTGAAAGTTTATATGGTAGTCTTGGTTGGCATGAATGGTTTTATAAGTGGTTGTTGAATGGATAATATTGAAACATGTATGTGTTTGGAATTTGCTTCTAGGATACTTGATTGAAAGGTTAAGTTATGCTTGTTAAATGACATTAAATAGGTTTGAGACCTATACGGTCAAGATTGGTATGAGTTATGGCATGTTTTAGGCTTGTTAAAAGGTAAGGTTTGGAAAGTATTCATGGTAAAATGCACAATGATAATATATGTTTGTATGTATGGTTGAGTTTTATGATTGGAACATTTTGGTGTGATATTTTTTGGATATCTAGAAAATGTTTTAGAACTTGGTTGTGATGGTGCAAAAATGGCATACTGGTTAAGCACTATTAGGATGTACTATATCATGATTTGGCTTGACTTTTTGAAATATTTTAGGCAAGACTATAATGTACCTAAATATGTGGTTGGTAATGCTTAAGTGTTTAGATTGTATCTATTGCAAAATGGTCACTTTAGGTGTACATAGTTTACCACACGGTCGTGTGTCATACACGGATGGTTGACACGACTGTGTGCCACTGGTAACTAGAATGCATGATTATTGATACAGTCTCAGTCTCTCACACAGTTCAGCCACACGACTATGTGAATGTTCGTAAAATTTTACATTTAAGTCCACACGACCCCAGGTTGTTACACGGCCTGGCGACACGGCCATGTGACTGAGCATTACACGACATCAGTCTCGTACACAGATTGAAGGCACAACCATGTGATCCAATGTCACATGGCCATGTGATCCCTTTTTTCTATTTTTGCCTCACTTTTATGTAAAGTTTCAATTTAGTCCCTTTTTAGTTTAGAATTATTTTTAGAGCTTTTGTAAGCTTAATTTTAGCTCGATCTTGCATGTATAACATGTTTTAATTTAATGCTTGATATTTAATGATTCTTTAAAAGAATTTTAAAATGTAAATTGCATGCTCTTGTTCCGTTAGTTACTCTAACATCCCATAACCCTATTCCGGTGTCGGAGACAAGTGAGGGGTGTTACAATTCCACCGTTGTGGAATGATGCTATGCAAAAGTCGTATACCCAATGCACCAAGTTTCGGTTCCTTACTTTTTGAACTCGAACTTTCATTTACAACTAAGTATGTGAGTTACTCATACATAGTCCATCATCCACTCAAGATTAAGGTGTGCCACACTATGGACGTCACAAGTGAATAAATCTATAAACGAATGTAGGCTCTATTCTACTTGGATCTTGTGTGATGTATTGTCAATCCAATTAGTCACAACTATGTCTCTATCTTTTGGGAGTAACCCACTCTGATACCTAAGATAATGTATCTCTCCATTAGACTTGATATATGACATACTAGTCTTTCAATATATTTGTTCAATTCTGATTAGACTATGGACGTGTTATGGTATCTACTAATATAAGTTGTCTTTTTGTGTTACATTATCACTATGTAATACCATTTAATATTAGTTAAACATTAGATAATTAGTGAGCCAATATTTACTTTGCGTGCAAAAACTGTTGAAGACAATCTACAAAGATATTAATGATACTAATGGATAGTTTATTAAACCTGTTGAGTAATTTTCCATTGTGTCAAATTAAAGGGGACAATCGAATATTTATATACATGGTTACTGCTCATGAAATTGACGTTCTTAGTAGACTTTATGCATGCAAGACACGTGTGCATGAGCACTATTCTGGGCTACCTACTGGACGTCGTAGCCTTCATATACAAATTCCTTGGGTATACGCAAACTGAGACAGCGGGCTCCCCTTGCGAGCTTCTTATGGCATGTGCGAGCTGAGACCGCGAACTCCCCTCTCGAACTTCCGAGTCACCCATCCGTGACCCAATTTTGCGTGTGAATATGATGTACGAATTGTGCAAGTATGCATGTTGAATCAAGTAATAAAGTGATGTGTGAGTATCATTCCCACGAGGATTGGATTAGTAGTTTTTGTCTAAATTATCACAATTGAGCAGAAAATATAAATGAATCGAATGATATTTTGAGAAAAAAAATGCAATTAATACATTAAAAATGAAAGTTATAAAATGTACTATCATAAACTGCAATTGCAACAAATTGAATAAAAGCACTAAGGATTCTAGCAATATTGGAATATTGATTGTAAAGGTTGGGATTACTAATGAATTAGTTATAATCCAGGAACAATGCCATGGCAAAAATATGGTAATCTACTGCTCGATTGGATACTAACGTGGTCTACCTTTATCGAAAGCAAGACTTAAAGCTGCTCACTCATAAGACACTATACATCTATATGCTAAGAATTAGCAACAATGATTGAAGCACAATCCTCTAAATCGTATAAGGTAAATCTCTATGTCTATTATTTACACGAGCATTTCACTCAATGCAAACTTATATTACCTGATTTTGGTCCAACCAACCTAACTCTATCAATATTAAGTTACTTTCAGACTTATCAAGCATTTATCAATACCTTAATAAGCATACAAACAGAATTAAACATTCAGTAAAGAGTAAACTGAATCATATTCATCCATAAACATTCATCAGAGTTAAAACATCATCAAAAGTAATTCCCAACTATGCTAAGTTAGCTCATAATTGGGATATGCAAATTCAAGTATTTTTAATATCATCAACATCCCAAAATAATAGTTTAAATCAGCAGATTTAGAACAAATTGTAGAGGAAGAAATCACGGTTCAGAACACAAATTCCCCCAACTTGGCATCTGGTGCATGTAACACTCCTAACCTGTCTTCGTCGTCGAATTAGGGTTACAGAGTATTACCGTACAATCGTAAAAATTTAACGTCTTAAATAAATTAAAAATATCATAATCCATTCAACCACATGCATTCTGTCCTTAAATCGAACCCTAGAGGCCCTAAGAATAGCTTTGAGGCAATTCGGGACTAATTTGAAACAAAACAGAAAATTTAAGAAAAGGTAGCAAAAATTGGAAACAAGGGTCACACGGCCGTGTGGCTAGGCCATGTAACTTTTGAACAAGGGACACACGGTCGTGTCCAAGCCTGTGTCCTCACTTGTGTAACTCACTGAGATGCCCTACATGCCCGTGTGCCTGGTCGTGTGCTAGGCTGTGCAACTCTCTGAGTTGCCACAGACGCCCTTGTGCCAAGCCGTGTGGACCCAAAATTCTACTTAAAATTAAGCCATTTGATAATAAATTCATGCATAACTAACTAATTCATTTGTGCACACTTTCAAGGGACTTAAGCACCGTTCAAATACATATAACCATGTCATTTCAAACAACCTAATTCACCTAAACAATATGCCATTCAAAGGCACCACAATTGCATCCAAACATCACTTACCTAAACATGTCAATATGGGCTCATCTCATGCATACAAATCTAATCCAAGTAGGTACTAAAACATGTCACAATAGACCATTTTCAAGATAACATCAACATACCAAAAGAACCTTAGTAACAAGCACATTAAAGTAACCAAAATGAGATAGCTTGGTAAGGCATCAAAGTGTACCAAACTAACATAGCTTTCAAAAGCTTATACATGGAAAAACAACATCAACACATTAACCAAAATACCATTACAAATTACCCTATACATGACATTATAAACCTTGGCTAAAATACTCAAAAACTACCGAATTGACTGCTTGATAGTGTGATACATCTCCAACAAGCTTCCAATCGATCGAGCTTCCAATAATCTGTAAAATAAAGGAAATAAACTACGTAAGCAATGAGTGCTTAGTCAGCTCGTACAAACTAAAACATAACTTACCATGTTATTTATACAATACAAAGATTAAACATAGTTCATCACCAATGCCATAAGCTTATTAAAAGCCTAAACAATATCACCAACTCACAAGTTAGTATACTTCTCCATGATACAAATGAAATCAACCATAGAATATGTAAATTTCCATATGTACTAACATCATTTAGTTCATAATTCCTTTCATAAAGTCATGATTCAATCCATTTGTATACTTCCCATTTCATTCCTTTTTCTTACCCGTTGAACCATCTAGAATTACATCGGATACTTGGGAAAGCTCATACAAAGTGTGCCTTTTCATATAACCGTAACATTTCCTTTACATCAATGCTCACACGAGTTGTGGGTCAAAATCAAAGCTATCCGATACTACTCACACGAGCTAAGGAGAACCTACAACAAATGTAGGACCTCAACCATCGATAAGACATTCAAGACCAGCACCCGAAACATGAAATCCCTAATGACATGTCATTTCTATCCTAAGAATTCTTAAGGTTTAACCAGGATTCGTAACCTGTCAATACATCAAGGCATAAATTCATTTATACTCAATTTCATTTATTTCATAACAATATAATAACATTCAAATTTAGCTAACATTAAAATAATTACAGTTCATACGAACTTAGCTCGATAGATAGGGGCATAGTAGTTTAGTCGAGTTAATCCAAAGCTTTTGTTTTTCCTCGATCTAAATGTGTATGTGGTTTATCATGATCTAAATAAATATTTTCATTCAATTAAGTACTTATATAATTCAATTTAATCCATAATTCTTATTTATACAAAATTACAAATTTTCCCCTTACAAATTCTTAAGCTCATAATTTAAAATCTAACCATTTTAACTTAAATCCAACTTAACCCATGTTGCAAGGGACCTTAAAGCAACTCATATTTATCAACAATTCACAACAAAACCGTAGGATTTATAATCCCTATTTCTGAAATTCATCAAAAATCACTTAACAAAACTTGTTAATTTTTCAACAAGGATTCATAATCTATCAATTAACATCAAAACTCATTTAAAAGCATTCATGGTAAGTCCCTCCACCTTTAACAATTTTGCAAATTAACCCCCGAGCAAGCTAGATTAAGCTAAAACAAACTCAAAAACATAAAAATCATTAAAAACAGGGTATAAAACCATACCATGCAAGAGAAACAAGTCTTGGTTGAACTTTCCCCTCCTTTAATTGCTAAAATTGGTTTTGGCATGAAGAAAACAAGAAGATGATATCTTTTACCTTTTAATTTACTTAACATTTTAACTTAATTGTCAATTTACCAAATTAACCTTTTAAAATCATTAAAATTTCACTAAAACCTATCCATGCACATCCTGTAACAGCTCGTTTTCAGTGAAATCGAAATAGTAGTTTTGAAACCACAAATTCGATGTGGAAAAATTTATTTTGTTATTATTTTATTGTCTACGGCACGTTAGTAGTGTTGTATAAAAATTTCGTTAAGAAATTTTACCGTTTGCATGCTTTTAAGTTGATAAAAAGGACTAAATCGAAAAAGGTGCAAAAGTAGAGTTCTAATAGCCAAAAGTATTAAATAGCTATAGAATTAAAAAGTAAGACGTCTTAAATGGTAAATAGACCATTATTAAAGATAGTGCACTTTTATGGACATTTTATATGTGTTTTAAATGGATAATTAGTAAGGTTAAACTTGTAATTTAATAAATAACTTAAAATAAAATATAGGAAAAAATGGTATCATCTTCTAGTTTTATTCTCCCATCGAATTATCGAAAGAGAAACACCATTTTTGGTGCTTGGAAGGTTCAGCTAGGTTAATTTCTGCATGTAAGTTTGTTTTTGTCTCGTTTTAATGATTTCTACGTTTTTGAAGTCGTTGTAGCTTAATCTAGCTAGCCCAAGGACTAATTTGAAATTTTTTTAAAAGATTTAAGTTTTTGCATGAAGGAATTAATGTTGTTTATGAAGTTTGATGGTAGAAAATGAATCCTTGTTGTTGGATAAACAACTTTTGTTAAGTGATTTTTGATGAATTTGTCAATTAGGGATTGAATTGTAAAATGTGAAATACTCATGGTATAATTTGTGAATTAATGAAATGTGTGGGTTGCTATGAGATTGTATTAAATTTGGCTAGGCTTGGGTAGGGATGAAATTGCATGAATTTCATTTTACGAGCTTAAGGACTAAATTGTAAAGAAATCAAAATATTTGGAACAAAAGTGTAATTTTTCAGAAAAGTGAATTTGGATTGAATTCAATAAAATAGTTACTAAATTGGTTGAATTTATTTAATTAGATCAAGATAAACCTCAACCAAATTTAAATCGAGGGAAGGCAAAAGTCATGGATTAACCAATCGTACTCCTTCGCGATAGTGTCGATGTAAGTTCATAGTAATTAAAGTATATCATTTGATTTACTTATGTATTTGTAATTTTATAATCAAGTGGTTAATTATTATATAATTATACCCTGATCGCACTTACATGCCCCTGTTGTACTTCGGTACCCCTGATCGCACTTACGTGCCCCTATTGTACTTCGATACCCCTGATCGCACTTATGTGTCCTTATTGTACTTCGGTACCCCTAATCACACTTACATGCCCCTGTTGTACTTCGGTACCCCTGATCGCACTTTTTTGCCGTCGTTACATTTCAATAACATTAATTAAATTAAATAAAATTTCATGCATTTAATGTTAAGTTAATTAAATTGCTATGTACTTATAAGCTTTGTAAGCTTATACATGTTTGTGTGTCATTTTGTAGATTACTTTTGCTGACTGGGGACGGATCGAAACTTCAGCTCACACTATCCATCATCGTTAGTAGTTTTTGAACTCTTTTGGGATTGTGGCATGTATATGTGGCTATAATTATATATGTATATCTGTCTAGTTCATTTGGTATAAAAGTGAATTACTAAGTTGTGTGTTTGGACACTTTGTTTTCTAGGTTTTACATATGTATCTTTTGACTTGATAAAGTGGTATGAATGCAATCATTTATGAATGGTTTAATGTTGATGAATTTAATTTGTTATGCTAGCTTTTGTATTTGGTTAGGTGTTGAATAAATAAAGATGAAAGACTAGTTTGAAAATGCATGTTATAAAGGTTATGTGATATGTTTTAAATGTGGATTTGGTATCTTTCTTTCAATGGCATATAAGTTTATTGGTGATAGTAGTGGAATGATATAAATGGTACCTTTTTGGTGTTTGGTTGTTAGGTAATTTAAATAGCATATGTTGAAGTAAATTTAGTTTAAAAGATAGCAAATATTAATTGGCTAAATTGAGTACATGGTTACATGTTTATATGTTGACATTTGAGGTGCCTATGGGCATATTGGTTGTATGATAATATACCATATGTATATAGCTTGATTTTTCATGATTTTGGTGCCTTGTTATAGCTTGTATATATGTGAAATTTTGGGTGTAGGTGCACGCCAAAATGGGTGAGAAAATGGCTTGTAAAATAGCCTATTTTCGCCCACACGGGCAGAGACACGGGCGTGTGTCTCAGCTGTGTGTGACACACGACCATGTCACTGTAGTTTTCAAAGGGTTCAAGTTAGGCTGTTACACGGCATAGCACACGGGTGTGTGAGGTTACTTAGAAGGGTGCATGGCCTGGCACACAGGTGTGTGGCTTGGCCATGTGACCCAAGTTAGTGAGTTACACAGGCATGGACATGAGCTAGAACATAGCTGTGTGTCCCTATTTCGAATGCCCACACGGCCTAAGACACGGGCATGTCTCTTGATCATATGACCACTACAATGTAGATAATTTTCATTGTTTTCTGAATAATTCTCTGAGTTTCTGATTTAGTCCCGACTTGTTTCTAATTTGTTTTTAAGGCTTCGAGGGCTCGTATAAGGGATGATATGTATGAATTGGATTGGTTTTAACATGACTATTGATATTATTTGTATTCATTTGAAATTATGTTCGTTTGATTTGAAAACTCCGATAATGCATGCCGTCATGCAAATATGCATGAATGCAAAAAATATCATTGCACATAACCACCTTGTACTACAGTCCATTCAAAGAACAATTTATATATCAGTTCTCAGCAGTCTTCTATGTCTAAAAACTTGTTCAAGTTTCAAAGTTTTTCTTAGAAAAGGTAGTGTAGAGAATCTCAGATTAAAAACAAAATTCCTAAATGATCATTTGTGCATTTTGGCTATAGCTAGTATCTTCTAATTTACTTAGATCTTCTTTTATCTAAATTGGTTTTGTTTTTTTTAAGCAATAGTAGGGGCTTAGCTTGTCTAACAATTATTTGACTCGATAATCACAATGGAGCATACACTGAATTATTGGGTACTCAATCATGTCACGATTTGAATGGAATTCACTCATGAAGCTAAGGCTATTAACTTAGAAGATGGATGGAGCAAACAACTACCTCCTTAGCTACTCAGCCAATTACTACAGTGGAGTGCCCTTAATTTTCATTTTTCTTTATTACACACTCTTGCTTAAGCTCACTTTTCTAGCCAACAACACGATTGAGCAAACAAAGTGTTGCTGACCTATTTGGAAATTCTAAGCATTGGAGTGTCTACTGGTAATTCTTTAAGTAATGCTTTGGCAATTTTACTGAGTTTAGCTTCAAGAATCTCTAAATTCATTGAAAGAAACTCACTTTAGTCCAATTATAATTGAGGTTAGGATATCTTATTTTTAGGATTCGATTCTTAAGCAACCTAACCTAAACTAAACTCACCTAATCCACTGTCACATGTTCTAGGTTTAATGAAAAATTAAACTCATCATCAAACAAAACAAGTATAAATTGTACTTATCATAGTCTAACCAGTTCTTGGAAGTTACGTGGAAAAACAAATTTGGCTATACTAGAATGACTATACTAAAATGAGCATGCTTACTAAATATATGATGTATCCTAAATGCTCGATACACCCCAAAACCTAAAGGATGCATTATCCTCAATGCATGAACATCTATGTAACATGAATGCATGAATATATGTATACAGAAATGTCATAGTAAAAAATAAAAATATGAATGCATGAATATATGAGAAGAAGAGAACTCCCCTAACTTAGATGTTGGTGATTGTTTCTTCCTTATCTGGGGATGGATTTGTGTGCACTGTGCTTATAACACAACTTTCTTTTTATTGAATGGAGTGGCACATCCTCCCGTTCTTTATAGGACTCAGTGATCTCATTAATGATGCAATCAATTTCATGATCTTGGGTAGTCATGGCTTCAGGTGGTGTGGGTGGAACAATTTCTTTGCCCTTCTCGGTGGGTTTAGCGGCAGGTGTGGGTTCATTTTGCTCATCTTCGTTACTCTCAATATTCAGATATTTTGTTTTCTCAGACTCCTCCTCAGTTGCTTTCACTGTGTTAGGAGTAGCTCTCATGTTCGCAGATTCGACCTTGTTAGAGTGGATTTTAACTGGTTCCTCCTCAGTCTTGGAATATGCTAGCAAATTTTTGGGAAATCAAGGAAGTTAGGCATAGGCTTGGTGAATTTATTCTGCAATGACTATTTTAGAGCCACATATTTGTCCCTCACATAGGACCAGTAGCATGCCTGCTGTTTCTGGGCCTTTGTCATCTCTTCAACAAGTTGAAATTATTGAATCTCAAACAGGGACATTCTCTGCTCTAGTTGCTCTAATGATTGCAACACTTATTTTTCAAAGGAGCTTTGAGATGGTAAGGCTTCTGTTGTGGGAAAGTGCTTCGTAGAGGAGGTGGGTGCCTTACTATGCTAAGGTTGTTTTGATGTGTCCACTCCTTGGATTTTGGCAAATATAGCCCTGGACATTCCTCTTTTGTTTGGTTTGATGTCCTCATTGGCATTTAAAGGTACTTGAGTTATTCTACAAAGAGTAGTGATGAGGGAAGGGAAATTGAGGCTGTCGGCATTCTTCTCTGCACATCAATGCACTTCATGGAAAATTACCCGGCCAATGTTGATTTTTTGACCCACAATGATTGAATGCAACAATACCATTAATTCCTTTGATACTGTGGTGTTGTGGGTGGATGGCATTATTTGACTTTTGAGGAAGTGGTACCAAAATTTACCTATGGGTTTAGGGAGGCCCTCTCGGTTGTATGGTATTCTTGGTTAGAGATAGTCCATCGAGTGCCTGCAACACACAAATATTTTAATACCTGATTTAAGTCATCAATAGTGTTGGTTTCGGTGAATGGAGTATGTTCATCTTGAACATCAGTTAACCCAATTGAGTATTAATGCGGTCTTCATCAAATGGGACTGAAGTTCCAAGAACATAGATAAAAGGATTGTCAAGAGAAGTGATGTGTACATAGAACTCGTGAACGACTTTCCTTAAAACATCATCTAGATGTAAGTAGAAAATTTGTCATCCATGCTTCTCAACAATGGAGGAAACTGACTCATCATATCCCTTATAAGGCTCATCTTTGAACAGAAAACCTTGTTCGAAACAAAATGGTCACTTAGAGATGTAGTTTTACTCAATAGTAGCAACACTGTTGAAGGAGGTTTTAGGTTGGGTAGCACCTACTTGTAAAGATTTAGCACCTTTGGAAATGGTTTTTACTTTTTCCATTTAAGAATGTTGACAAATCCTTGAGAATGTGGTCTAAGTTAGACGGGAAAATAACACTACTTAAGAGAAGTTAAAGGAATTTGAAAGTGCAAGAGGAGAAGTCAATGAGGTTTAAGAAAAAGAAACGATAAACATAAAGGAATTGTGGAAAATGAAAGAGGCGTGGGAAGTTGAAGAGAAGTAAATAGGGGTAATGCTGTTGACGGTTTAGAAAAGCTCACAGAGTAAGTTTTGTGGAATGAAAGAGGAAAAATAAAATTGTTTTGGAGAGAACCCTAGAATGACCTAGCCCTAAAGCAACATGTTTGGCATTTCCTTCATAGGTTACCTAATTAGCAGAATGGGCCCAGCTATCCAAAATCTCTCCCTTGAATCGTTCTTTCTTGTCAACCATCATTTTCTCTAGATTTAATATCCAATAACCTTATTTGCCGAGGCATAATTCTCTTTTGAAATGTTGGGGCAAACACCCATTGGTACTACATTTAACAAGCTTGCACCTTCATTATTTCCCTATAATTCTTGCTAAAGCTATACATTAATAAAAAAGATAACCAAAAATGAAAATAGTGTTAATTAATTAAAGAGAAAACCTATAAAAATGAAATTAAAGTAAAGCAGCTAAAGAAATTAAAAATATAAAAAATTTTGAGCTAAAACATCTCGAAGGTCAATGGATTCTTTGTCTCGATCCACATGAGCATTCCATTAATGCTTTAAACGTTGACCATTAACTTTAAACATTACCCCAGTCTTGGTAACTTTGATGTCCACTGTGCCATGAGGATAGGCCTTGATCAAATCAAAAGGCACTAACCATCGCAATTTCAACTTACCAGGGAACAGTTTCAATCTTGAGTTAAATAGCAACACTTGTTGCCCCTATTTAAATTGCCTTGGCTTGATCATCTTTTTGTGCCATCACTTGGTCTTTTCCTTACAGAGCTTAGCATTCTCATAAGCCAGGAATATGAATTTTTCTACCCTTACCAGGACATCTTCGATTTTACCTTTTGAGTGTGCATATGATCAATCTACCAATTGCAAGGTCATAGTCGTAGGTCTTGCTTCACCAATTTCCAGCTTTTTGAACACAAACATGGGCATAAGATTTATGTTTGTTCCTAAATCACACAAGGCATTTCAAACATATCGGTTACCAATTGAGCAAGGTATTGTGAAGCTTCATGGGTCCTTCAACTTTGGAGGCAATTTATTTGTTAGTATAGTAATGCACCCTTCAGTAAGTGCGACTGTTTCAAATTCTCCCAATTATCTCTTCCTTGAAAGTATGTCTTTAATAAACTTGACATAGTTGGGCATTTGCTCCAAAGCTTCCACCAAAGGTATATTGATGTGAAGTTGCTTAAAGACATCTAAGAATCGCCTGAATTGTTGGTCTTGTCTGTGATTCTGAAATCGTTGGGGAAATGGTAGGGGTGGGCGAACTTCAGGTTGTAGTGATTGTTTTGCCAAAGCATTGTGTTCAGTGGTGCTATCTAAGTTTTCTTTAGCATCGCCTGGTCCAATGTTCTTTCCCATATGGTCTTGCATTCTCGGTATCACTAGGAGAAGTTCCTTGTGTTCTTGAGTTCAAAGTAATAGCAATCTGTCTTACTTGGTTCTTTAAAGCTTGTAAAGATGACGCTTGGCTCTAGATCACAACATCATTCTTGGTGATATACTCCTTCCATAAAGATTCAATATATAAGAAAGAAGATGATCTCTTCCCTTGTTGAGCTCGTTATTCAGGCAGTATATACTGATGGAAACTAGGTGGGACATTCATGGCATTGGGTCTGACAGCTATGTTGGAATTTTCAGCTTCTTGATTGTTCCACCTAAAATTAAGTGTTACTTCCAACCAGGGTTATACGTGTTGGAATAAGGGTTGTTGTTCGTACTGAAGTTGCCCATATAGTAGACAGATGCTGGGTTCAAAGGACACTCTTCAAACATGTGATCCTCACCACAGTAAACACGAGATAACCCAACTACTTTCAGCTCTTTCACCTCACTAGGCTTATGCATGATCTTTATCATGTTGGCTAAAGAAGATACCTAAGTAGTAAGCGATGTAATCACATCCAGTTCAAATGATCTAGCTACTCTCATACCAGTTCCAGCTCTTGTTGTGGGGTATTGATAATCGTTACTGGTAATTCTCTCCAAAATCTCGTATGCTTCATTATAGGACTTGTCCAATAGAGTCATATTATTTGAGGCGTCAACCACCATCCGTGTATGTGCATTCAAACCATTATATAACATCCCCATTTGGGTCCAATGTTGAAATCCATGCATAGGACATTTCCTAAGCAAATCTTTGAACCTTTCCCATGCTTTATATAGTGTTTTATCCTCTAGTTGCCTGAAAGATGTTATGTCATTTCTCAGTTTATCATTCATATTGGGTGGGTTATATCGCAATAGGAATTTTTAACAGAAATCATTCCATGATTCTACTGTTCCAGATGGCAAAGTGTTGAGCCATGTTTTAGCACGATCTCTTAAAGAATACAGAAACAACTTGAGTTTTAAGGCATCTTCAGGGACACCTTGCTGTCTGAAAGAACCGAAGGCCTCCAAGAAAAGTATTAAGTGCAATCTAGGATCTTCAGTTGGCAAACCACCAAACTGGCCAATTGATTGAAGCATCTGAAACATTACAAGTTTCAACTCAAAGTGGGGCGGCTTGAATTTGTGGCCTAACTATTCCAGGGTTCAAATCATCTAAGATACGAACTACATGCTCTTGAATTGGCCTATCACGATCATTAAACATCTAAGCAATATAAGGATTACCATTGCCAACTCCTAGATTAAGTAGCTCATTCAAACCAGGTTCATTGTTACCACATTGATTCATTGCTCTTTGTTTTCTTCTCCTTTGCAAGCTCCTTTCAATTTTCGGATCTAAGGGATAAAGTTCTTCAACAGGAATGCTTCTAAGATTTAACTAGTAACAAACATGTTGTGACCATGAAATAAAAAAATTAACAGCTAAAAATATAACAAAAACTAAAGTTTCCAATCCCCAATCCCTGGCAATGGCGCCAAAAACTTATCGCGTGTGAATATGATGTGCAAATTGTGCAAGTATACACGTCGAATCAAGTAATAAAGTGATGAGTGAGTATCGTTTCCATGAGAATTGGATTAGTATTCTTTGTCTAAATTATCACAATTGAGTAGAAAAGATAAATGAATCGAATAATATTTTGAGAAATAATAATGCAATTAATACACTAAAAATGAAAGTAATAAAATGTACTATCGTAGACTGCAATTGCAACAAATTGAATAAAAGCATTAAGGATTCTAGCAAGATTGGAATATTGATTGTAAAGGTTGGGATTACTAATGAATTAGTTATAACCCAGGAACAATGACATGGCAAAAATATGGTAACCTACTACTCGATTGGGTACTAACATGGTCTACCTCTGTCAAAAGTAAGACATAAAGTTGCTCACTCCTAAGACACTATACATTTATAGGCTAAGAATTAGCAACCATGGCTGAAGCACAATCCTCTAAATCATATAAGTTAAATCTCTATTTTTAGAGTTTACACGAGCATTTCACTCAGCGCTCTCTTATATTACCCAATTTTGGTCCAAGCAACCTAACTCTGTCAATATTAAGTTACTTTCAGACTTATCAAGCATTTATCAATACCTTAATAAGCATATAAACAGAAATAAACATTCGATAAAGCAGTAAACTGAATCATATTCATCCATAAACATTCATCAGAGTTAAAACATCATCAAAGTAATTCCCAACTGTGCTAAGTTAGCTTATGACTGGGCTATGCAAATTCAAGTAATTTAATATCATCAACATCCCAAAATAACAGTTTAAATTAGCAGATTTAGAACAAATTACAAAGGAAAAAATCTGGGTTTAGAACACGAATTCCCCCAACTTGACATCTGATGCGTGTCTTCACCCAAGCTCCTAATAGCTCAAATTACCCTCCTTATCACAAAGAGACCTCTGTTGAAGCTCCGTATTTGCAATCAGCCATACCTTCAGCTGTCATAGATGGCAGACCTCTCCTTGGCCATCAATCCCCCCTTTTTTCTTTTATATTTGGGTCCTCCTCTAGGGTAAAAGTCGTTAGCCAATGATTGCTTTTTCCCTAATTTTGAGATGGATATTTTCCATTACACGTGCATGGGGGCAACTGCTGAATGCTCTAATTAATGACTGGGTATTTGTCGTTTTCTTCCTTAACATAGCCATGGCAATCTCTCATAATGCCTCAACAAATCTCCATCCTTTGCTTTCTTTCTTCCTCAAACTTGTCATTCAACCACCACAAAGTCTTTCCACCAAAAATTAAAAGTATAAAGGCATTAGAGTAATCTCCATCCCAAGTCTTTACATGCAATGCTCGATTAACTAAAAATAATCATGCAATTACCTAAAATGAAACTAATTTTACTTAAGTACAAGTAATTAACTAAGTCTAAAAGTATGAATTATATCTCTTTTCAAGAGTTATCACTTGAACCTTATCTGGTTCTTGGGTTGGTAATCATAAGTACTTAACAAAACCAATTTGTTCAAAAATTTACAAGTATGTATAGAAAAAATCACCACACTAAGGTCACTAGATCCCAACAAGGCAAATATCAAAATTAGAAGTCTGAAATAGGGGAAGCATGTTTCAAGGCATGGCCTTCAATGTCTTGAGACACACTATTGAATTTGACAAATTGAGTTTGGATTCGAATCCTAACTCCGTGTTTGACCCGTTTAATCTCGAAACACTTTAAAGAGACTATTTGACATTATTAATTAAATGTGTTTAAGTTTATAAGTAGAAATATCTGGGATTCATTATGTTTGAGTGTTAAGCCACTTAGTGAAATAAATGGTGGTAGTTTGAGTTGCTCTGACAACATAATGTGATGTCTCATATCCGGATCCGATAATTAGTATAGATTTAGGATAAATTCAACTTGGGTCATGTTTGGTATATTTTCAATCTTGACAATTACAACTATGTTTCTATCTTTTTAAAAGTCATCTGTCTAACACCCAAGACAATATATCTCCCTCACTAGACTTGATAGACAACATAATAGTCCCTTAAATCAATTGGTCATTTTTAATTCCTCATATTATCGACCATTTAGAATACCTACTAAAATAAGTCATCATTTCAAATCATAATCCATTCATATGATGCAACTTAATATTGTTAAACCTTAGGTAATCAATGAACTAATATTTGCTTATATATTTTTCCCTTCATGCAAAAACCATTGAAGACGATAATGCACAAGATAATATTATAACTATGGAGTTTTATTAAACCAATTTATTCAAAAAATTACAAGTATAATGATAAAATAACTTCACTAACGGTATAAAAATCCAACAAAAGGGACATCAACTCAAAAGTTGTATAGATTTGTCATTTCATGCCTTTTGGAACTCTATATGGTTAATTGATTTGAGACAACTCGTGACTTGAACGAATCCCTTGGATGGATTCCCCCAACTGAATCTTTCTTTAAGATAAAATTTGTTGTTGATTATCTATCAGAGGATGGTTCAAGTAGTGACGGTATTCTATGTAATGATCATCGTGGTTTTGCCATTGTTGTCTGCATATTGCAAATCCAAAATATTGCAAGCGCTTTTTTTTTCTTTTGTAACGAAGGCATATGCGTTGATCTAAGCACTTCATTTTGCTTTAAAGTTAAGTTTTTATACTATCATCCTAGCGAGAGATTCTCTTAATGTTAATTATGAGATTGCAAAAGTGAGGTATGGATACATGAATGATCAAACCGTTGATCTTCAATGGGAAGCAACTAGTTGGGGGGCTTTTTCATTGTCACTTGAGGCATGTTATTCAAGAAACAAAATTGGTGACACCGGGGACAAAGCCAAAATAATTTTTGGAGGAGGCCGAAATTAAATTAAAATTTTTTATGAGAGATAAAATGTAATTTTTTTTCATTGCAAGCTTATAAATTTATAATTTCTAGAAGAATTAAATCATATTTTTATCATTTTAAGGGGGTAAAATTCAATTTTAACATTTTATTGACTTGTAATTTTTCAGATCTTAAAGAGGTTAAAACATAATTTTTCCATTTGAGGGGGGTCAGAGCCCTTACTTGCCCCCTCTAATGCTGCCCCTATGCAACCCATAGGTTGTCAGAGAAGGACTTAGGCCTCGCTCGGGATTGCTTATGAGATCAAAAACTATTTTTTGAACCACATAAACACCGCCAAACACTTGACTTCTAAGATTAATAATGAGGTGGAAATATGTTTTTCAGTCTAAATGCATAAATTGGAATTTAGGTTTTTTAGTTTTTGCCAATTGCATTTTGAAACTCAATTTATTAAAATACCTTTGTTTATATTAACTAGTTAAAATATATTTAAAAATATAGATTAATTTAAATTTTATTTATCACTAAATAACATTTATTATTGTATTTTAATTTTAAAATATTTTTGTAGCTTTAAATTTACAAACAATTTATTAATTATTAAATTTTTTATATATATTTCATATATAATTATATTAAATTATTTAAATATTATCTAAATTTATTTATTTTTAATTTTTAATATCATATCTAAAATAACATTTTAACTTTAATCACAATTTTTAAAGTAATATCAAATAGTAATTTAAATCACATTTCTTATTGCATTTTGCTACAACACTTTTTAAATATATATTTTTTTCAAACCAAATTTTTTAAAACGACTTTTTAACCAATGATAATGCCAAAGTAGCCCTTAGAATACCAGACCAAAGGAGCTCCAGATTTTTTTCAGTGCAAAATAATAACCAGAGGGAAAAAAAAAAAGCTCTTGAAAAGTGTTTTGTGAATATATCTGAAGTATTATAATTTTTTATTAATATTTCGCGTAAATATAAAAAATAAATCATTTAAAAAACAAAAATCCAAATAAAATAATGTAGGATTGGAAGGGAGGGAGGCAGGCAGGCAAGAATTATACACAGGCCGACACGTGCTAAACTTACTCTCCAGTCTCTAGATTCAACTTCGGTCGCTCTAAATTCATGGAAACCAAATGGCTCTCCTTTTGCCATCTCAGCATTTCACCATTCCACGCCTGAATTTCCTCCTCTAAATTTTCTACTATATTAAATAACGACATGCCTTTCCCTTCCCCTCTGCTACTCTGCCTCTGTCTCAAAGCTAACTAAACAAACAAACAACTAAAACACTAAATTTGCATGCACCAATGGCTCAGCTACTCTCTCCTGTATATACAGATACTCTTAAAATCCATAACCCATCTTTAAATATGAGCAGAAGAAGCTCATGGAAGGCCTATGCTAAGACTGGAGCTTCTTGGAGCTTGATGGGTCATGGTGGTCAAAGGAGAGGTTGTGGCAGAGTCAAGGTTGCTTCCGGAAATTCTGCATCTACTGATTCTCTTGCCGATGATTATTATGCTGTTCTTGGTCTGGTAATTCTTTTCACATTTCTTCTCACTTGTACTTTTCTATTTTATGATTATTATGTAGTTAGAAGTTAAAAACAGAAAATTGAAGTGTGCAACTATTTGGGTTCTTAATGATGAACTATGGGGTAGAACATTTCTTTAGTCGTGTTTTCTTTTGGTTTTATTTTGAGATTAGTAATTCTTGCTTGTTTCTTTCAAATTTATCGATTTGTTAGGGAGTGAATCTGATTGTTAAAGTGATTTTGTAGATTCATTGCATGAATAAGCAGTAATTGATATTTATAAAAACTTTATGTTTGCAAGTGATGTTGCTTAATGGATATTCATCATGGCCATAGCTACTTGGAATCTATATATTATCATGTCAAGGTAATTTTAATTTGACTTTTGTCATGATTCAATCTCAGAAATCTAAATTTGTTTGCCATATTTACTTAGCTTCCGGACGCAACACCAGAGGAGATAAAAAAGGCTTATTATAATTGCATGAAGGCTTGTCATCCAGACCTAAGTGGCAATGATCCAGAGACTACAAATTTCTGCATGTTCATCAATGAGGTCTATGGGGTGTGTTCCCATTCAGAATGAACTTTATGTATTATGTAAATGTTTATTTGCCTACTGCTACAATGTAACTATTGCTTTGCAGGTTCTCAGTGACCCCGTACAGCGCACGGTTTATGATGAAATTCATGGCTATGCGTTGACTGCAATGAATCCTTTCATGGATGATTCCGCCCCAAGAGACCATGTATTTGTCGACGAGTTTAGTTGCATAGGTATGAGCTTTGCTTACATTTCTAGGTTTTTCTTTATGATTTAAAAACATATCAGATCAACCAGTTCAACTAGTGCAACCGGAAACTGGTAGATCAGACGGTTCAATCTTATATATTTAACCAGAATTATGACAAACTAGAAAGAACCAAAAGGAATCAGAAAAATAAAAGTGCAAGAAATTATGTTCAAAGTATTTCAAATAAAATACAATTTATCTTTATCATTTGAACCATCCGGTTGAACTGTTTCAACCAGAAATTTCATTAATACCAGTTCTTTAAGTGGTCTGGTTTTGAAAACATTGATTTTTTCTGGTTGACATTCATAATTAGTTGTTAATGATTATTAATTTATAACCCAAGTGTCTTAAACCGCTCCTCTGATATACAGAATGATAATGATCTCCTTTGAACTTAGAAATTTTGGCATTTCTAAATGCATATTGATTGCCCATAAAGAATTGGAGCAAGTACAAAATTTCAGCCACATTTGATCAAGGTTATGTCTTGCTTTATTTTTTCTGGACTTTTCATATTCCCTTAGGTACACATGTTTTCAGACATGCCTGTAGAGGTATGATCCTGATGATATATAGAAAAACTGATTTAAAAAATGGGTATACATGTATTGGACACTTATACTAACATTCAGTTTGAGTGTAACATAGGTCTTTCTTAACTACAACCAGTAGAGGTGACTGTAATTTGAGCAGATTAGCTGTTAGGATACTTTTCTCTAAAATTCTGCTCTTTTTTTCTTTTGAGTTTTTAAAAAGTTTTCATATGGAAACAATAACTGTAGCTAAAGTTACACTACTTGTGATTGGAAGGAAGTACCTACAAAGGCATAACTTCACGGCTACCAGTCTAAGATTCTAAACTGACACCTATAAGATGATTTTTTTTCCTTCACAGGCTGCAAAAATTGTGCCAATGTTGCCTGTGATGTGTTTAGAATTGAAGAAGACTTTGGACGAGCCAGAGTTCATAGTCAGTTTGGGAATCCTGAACTAGTGCAAGAGGCAATAGACAGTTGGTAGGTATTTGCTTCAGGGTATACTAATGTCATTATATCATTCACCTTACTTTAAGTATGCAAAATATAGTCAGCTGGAGACTGCTTTATGCTTCTTATCTCATATGTTTTATCTTCCGGTGATTTCTTTTGCATCTTATCAGCAGTGCCTTGCCACCATTGTCAACTTGCTTAACAATTTATCCAGTTCATTTTTATGATTATCAATCTTATAAGTAGGCTAATAGCCCCCTTGGTAAGAGAAACTTTAGAGTAGTTTGATGTTCATTTATGATCAACTAAGGAAATGGTGTGAAGTCATGTTCCAAAGCTATGATTAACATAAAGTTCAAACCATCAAATTCGATATTACGTGGGAATCCTGATGAAGCACATTCATGAGAAAATTTCAGACCTTCGGTTGACTTGTCTGAATTATTACATTGTTTCCATAACTATTAACATATCAGATAAGCAAAGGAAGGAATTCTGGAAAGATGAAGTTTTCAACCATGATTTCTTCTTCTGTTTTACTACCTTTTCTTCCTCTTATTGATTACATTAGTTATGTATTCCTGATATAATGGTCAACATTTTCTTGTAGCGATATAAGTAATCTCTGGTTAAATACAATCAATTATTGGAGCAATCAACCGAAACATTTGCGTGAAACTAAAATTTGAATTTTATATTGCTTGTAGTAAAGTTAAAGGGTTTACATGATTTACATGATATGATTGCTGATCAACATTGTCTTGTGCTATTTAGCCCAGTTGATTGCATCCATTGGACTTCTGCGGCACAATTATCATTGCTTGAAGATGAAATGCGCAGGGTAGAAAGAGTTAATGTAAGTAAGAACCGGTCACTCTATGGTTCTTTTCTCCTAAAATAATTAACCTTGATAAACTATGAGCATGTTAGATGGCATATGAATTACCTTAAAAGGATTAACAGATCAAATAATAATTAGACTGATCAACCATGGGTTTAAACACTGACTAACAACATTTTTTACATTGAAATAGTCTTTCGGTGATACAATTCATTAATCTATATGTTCAAGCTAGTTGTTTCGGTTGCTAGAAGTTTGAGCCTTTTGAATGGATGATCAGGTTGCATTGATGCTTTCAGGAATGGGATCTGCATCAACAGATGTATTCAGAATGGTAAAACTAACTCTCGACTTATCTACTGACACCATATGCATTTCTGGTTTAACACTTTCTTAGACCATCTAAAAACCTCTAATTCTTTGGCAGGCAAGTTCTCGATGGGAAAAGAGGCAGGCAAAAGTTTTGGTAGGTATCTTTTTATTTCAATATTCTCAAATACATCCATGGGATTTTCTTTTCTATTTTACTTATATGACTTCTAAGCAAATTTAATTTATTTTTCTGTCCTCATAATAGAATAAATGTTTACTTATAATTTAAATGAATGCTTTCCCAACTCTAGGCTTAGTCCAGTTTAGATTTGGTAGTTAGTGTACGCATATTGTATTCTTGTTATTTTCTCGTGTTGTGATAGTGTTTAAGGTGATTATTATAACTCGTTAATTAAAATTGGTAGATCTGTATATTTGTGTCATGACCTGATTTTTTTTTCATATCAAGTTCTTTGTTGTGTTTTAGTTATTTTTCATTGTCATATTTAATATTGTCAGGTCTAGTCTAGTCAGTTATTGTAGTTACACCCGTTAAAGATGCATCAATTAGTTGTCTTTTAGTGAATGTCGAATGAACATGGTGTGATCTTCTTGCCCTTGAAGGTATCCTTGTTCTTTCACAAACTACATAAACCTCTCATACCAATCTCTTGGAGATTGTTTGAGACCTTAGGGAGACACTTTTTAGACTCTAGGCCTGTACCTTTCATGAAAGCCTGGATTGGGACCATATAGACCTTTTCTTCAAGTTCTCCATTCAAGAATGCATTCTTCATGTCTTACTGCTGAAGAGGCCAATGCAGCAATGGTCATAAGAACTCTGATTAAATTCCACTTGGCAACTAGAGCCAATGTCTCAATATAAATCAAAACCATAGAAATTAGGATGAAATTATGAAAACAAGGATGAGACCAAGCCTATACTTACACAACATAACTTTATTAACAACTAAAACGGAGTTCTAATTAATGCATTGTTGTCATCTTGAAGAAAATAGAGACTCTTGATTTTCTAGCATTGCCAATTATCCTCCATGAGACCTTATATTGAAATACACACAAAATTGAGTCAATCTAGCAATGGACACAGGATTGCAAGATAGCTTTGGGGCATGAAGAACATCAAAGAGAGTTTGAAAAAGGGGTTAATTCAACAGTCCCTTTTCATCAATTGCTAAGAACAAACCATCAATAGTTTTTTTGGGGGGGTTTCCCGCACAAGGTAAGTCAAGAAAAAATGGGAATTTCTTGCCATATGGTCACTATCCCCTAAATCTATGATCTAGGAACCTATGCTAGCTAAATTTATAGTCATGAAATGGTACTATACATGTTCGAGCAAAAGAATTAGTGGGATTACATGGATTGGGTTTACTGGTTTGGAGTTGAGATTGGAGAAGCTTATGCAGTAGCTCTAATTGCTCCTTAGTGAGTGGCAGTGTTTCCAGAGAAGCTTGTTGCCCTCATTCCTCATTAGTCATTTGAAAGGCCTAGCTGTCTTCTAGTTGGGCAGTTTTGTATGGATCTTTTAGCAAGTCTTTTAGGTGTGAGAGTACTATTCTTTCTGTAAAAATCACACCACAATATCTTTTTCTTGTCATCTTAATTTTTAGCAACAAAAATGGCAAGAGTCTGTTCTTTGATTAAGAATTGGATATGATTTTAGTATAACATTCTCCCTTGTTTCTTCTCACCTAATTCTAGAGAAGGTTTCCCTTCAGTAGTGAATTTTTTCCCATGAATTTGTAATGGAACTTCATCAAATTCTCAATTTAATCCTGCTAGGAATAGATATACCCTCTCATTTTCTTCCTTTTCCATTGTTTTTACACTACCCACAAGAGACTCCCATTCGGCATTATAGCATTGTTCTTCTTGCCATAGAGAAATAATCTACTTGTAGTAAAGAGTAGCCTCTCCCTCTTCTGCCTAGCTTTCCACAATTTGATTTTTAATTAAAAATCTGAGAAGCATTTTCTACATTAAAGTAAGTTTCTCCAACAGCCTCCTAAACATCCCTAGTAGTGGGTAGAAATAAATACGGTTACCTGTGGCCAGTTTCATGGAGTTTAGCAGCCAAATGATTACCTACGAGTTTTTCGACCTCCAAGCATTCATGTTCAGGTCTTCAATTGTTTGCTTTCTTGTTTCTCAGTTAAGTGCCCAAGTTTCCCTAAGCCGTAGATCACCAGCCACACAGATTGTGCCCATTCTAGATGACTTTTTCCATTTAGCCTATGAGAAATGAGCTGGAAGGAAAATTGAGAGTAATCATCACCTTGGCTCATGGTTGTGTTGACCTGAATTTCACTAGCAAAACTTTCTGCTTCTATTGAAGCTGCTGGGTGTTGTTGCCAAGTAAATATCGTCTTAGCCATGAACAACTCAAGAATAAATTTTTGGATCTGATGTCTTGTCAGTTTTGGTATTGAAAATGTTGTATTTTGTTCTTCTGTAGAGGTACAAACTTATAGAAAATAAAACTCAGCAAACTAGGCAACTAATCCCTTAATTATAGGCGATGGGATCCAAGAATGAAGGGATGATTTCAGTCTAATCTACTTTCCTAAAAAACTTAAACAACCTAGTAAATCCAATATGATCACAATTGATCATATAATTGGATCCTTACAAATCAACCAAATGGCTTTGCCGGAAAATATTTCTAAACCCTCGCCAAAATCTATTTCTATATCTTTACGTAGTACTTGTATGTTCAACGTCACCAAGCTATGTTACTTGGACTTCTCATTTTTCTTATAGTATTTATATTTGACATCTTTCTTCAAAAAGTATTGGGACATAATATGGCATATGAAATTCCAAATATATGAAAACACATAAAAAATTAAAGATACCCATACCTAGCCTGTATTCCTTTCGGAATCTAGGTAATGTATAATGACTTAGAGCTCATCTCCTTTCGCTGGTGCTGTTAAACCACTTGAAGAACACCCAGCAAAACCTCAAATACTTGAATGAGCATTTCATAAATACTTCCATATTAGATGACTAAATATATTTAGTAGTTGCTGCACTTGTTAGAGGGAAGGGCTTTCTTTAAAAGACTCTGCTGCAGTGCAGATGCTATATGTATAAAGTCATATGTGAATGTAAGTCTAAAAACACAGGGAGTTAAACTTTTCTTTCTTATTCTACTTTTATCAGGAACAAGCTAAAGTAAGGATGATGCAGCAGAAAGATGCTGGTAAAACGGACTCATACTGGACCAACCTTTGGGGGAAGCCAAAACAATACAAGAAGTCAGGTATTGAGGATTTTGATAATTGCAAATGTGTTGTTTTTTCCTGTCTTTTCTTATAAGCATTAGTTGCCTTTAGCTGCAAGATAAGAACATCCCTCCCTTCCATAAGAGTAAGACCAAGCTTTTTTTCTTTTCCAGTGGCTTTAACTTAAGATTTATTTATTTTTATGTATATATATCCTATCAATGTGTTCTTACTTTAGACCAAATAAAAGGCCATTGCCTTGGAAGCGTATAGGATTATAGAAATTATGGGGGTTACTAAATTAAACTCTAAGGAGGTAAATATGAGACGGCATTTTATGTTTTCTTGGCTATGGACACGGAAATGATGTCACAAATAAATAATATGTTTGACATAGGTACTTCAAATCTTTTAAAGGCTTTTTTTTTTTTTTTTTTTTGGAGATCAAATATTTGTAGAGCATGAAGGTTGAACATGAAAACACTTTAAAAGAAAAAAAAAGTGAGGTGTTCGAATAACATAGATTTTCAATTCCTTTAAACGGTTCTCCAAACCAATAAAGATTGTACCAATACCTTATCCAGATTATTTACATTCTATCTTAGTTACCATTATTTTATTTATATTTTAGGTGAGTATCGAATATGAATATGCAAGTATACTCAATTTTCTTTGTTATTTTATATTCTTCAAGATCATATCCTATAGTTATGTCCAAATAAGTATCAAATACATACCTTTTAAGAAAATGAATATAAGAGTTCAGGTTACATAATATATGATATGTTGGAACTCTGCTTAGGGCTAAAGATCTAATTGAAGGTGAAATGTTATTGCAGAGGAGGAAGTCAAAGAGAGAGCAAAAAGGGCTGCCGCAGCTGCGAGAAGATGGAGGAATATTCAAGGAGGGGTGTGGATAAGGCTCCCACCGTTAAACTACCAGATCCACTCTCCAACTCCAGCAAACACAATTAATTTATTTACTTTGCATGATTCAATGCAGGAGGTGGTTTCCATTCAATATGTCTCAACATGTACAACAACAATAATCCATCAACTATGTATATAAACATTATTGAATCACATTACTAAGAAACTAATAAATAGGAAAATAATGCGGCGTATAAGACGATTTGTAAGCTTACACTTTGTTCTAATATTTCTAATTTTATTACATATATATTAAGTTTTCAGATTCTTTTTCAATTGAAATTTATAAAAACAAAAAGAAAGAGAGATCACTGAATCACCAATCACGTAAGGATTCATTTAGAACAAATTGGAAACACACTGTTATGGAACAAAATAGAAAGCCAGAAGAAAAGCAGAAAAAGAAAGGAGGACAAAAATAGAAGTAGAGAATTCAGAAGAAAATAGAAAAAATAGATAGACAGAATAGCAAGGAGGAAAAATAGAAAGACAGAATAGCAAGGAGGAGGAGAAAGGAAGAAGGGAGACGAAGGGCCAGTTCTTCATTGTTTTTGATTTGAAAATTGCTGTGAAGAAGTGCTTTTAAGAAGTGTTTTTGAAAAGTTTGGTTTAAAATTCGAACGTTTAGTATTGCTGTCAAAAAATGCTTTTGAGAAATAAAATGTTCATTTTAGACATGTTATTATCAAGTAACAAATATACATTTAAATAATATTTAAATTAGTTAATATTATTATATTTTAGTAAGAATATAAAAAAATTATTATAACTTGTTGTTAATATTTTAATATATGAAATATAAATTTTAAATATTTTTAAGCAATCAATATTAATTATTTATAAAATTTAATTAGAATATATAAACTATATTTTAAATATTTAAACATAACCATTAAATATTTGTAATTAGTATTTTAAAAAATATTTTTTTATTTTTAATTAATGATTTTAATACATTTGTAATTAAGCACCAAGAAAAAAAAAGAAAATACTATGTTATTGGAGGGGTGAAAAAGTAATTAAGCACTAAAAGTGCTTTTGGGAGAGGAAAAGTTAAAATTTTTAGCTTCTCCTTTTCAAAAGTGATTTTCAAAAGCACTTTTGAAAAGCTAAAAATTTCAGCCAAAAACAGCTTGTTCTGCACAACTTTTCTTCTAAAGGTGCTTTCAGAGTCAAAAATATATTTTTTTTTAAAACAATGAAGAACTGGCCCTTAATTCATCAAAAATGCATAATCATTGTGCATAACCATTCTGCCCTTTTAACCAGCCAAAGGGACTTGAGAAACGACTAGGTGGTTACAACAGCTGATATATAGCCCAAACGCACCGTTTAATTTAATTCAATAGTCACTGTTTAACTTAAGATCAAAATGCTTCGTTTTGACTAACTAATCTGCCCACCCTTAACAGTTAATTATAGCAGTAGAAATTGGAAGAAACTAGACTTGCAATTCCTCCTATAACAATTACTCCCTCCCAGAAAAGATGCTTGTCCTCAAGGATCGAAGTGAGGAAATGGCTACGCAGTTGCTGGAATGGCTCCCCAGTGGTGTCTTTTGACCTAAAGCTTGTCCAAAAAGAAGTCGGAATAGTTAGCAACCCAGAAGAAAGCAACAATCATGAAAGCAAGCTAGGTATCGAGGACAATTTCGGTGGCAAATATCTCTTTGAGCTTCCATGAGTCGGGCATAGAAGATGGCTTAACCTTGTCTTTGGAAATGGTCATAATGGTTCCATCGTTTAGTATGGCAATGGTCAAAACCATGAAAGGAGAGAAATCGAACTTCCAAATAAGAGAAAGGGCCTGAGTGTTAACAATGTCCTCATATCCAATATTGATATCAGATACAAGAACATGAGACACTGCAACAAACTGCTCATCGGGTGACAGCGGCATTGAATGTGTTAGTATTTTTTCAGAAAAAAAAAGCTTATGAAAGGAGAAAAACTGGACTACTACTTTGTTCAGCAACTTTTTGCAATTTAAATAAAAAACAACCCACTAACAACATGATCCTAAGCTTAAGCCATGAACATAACATAAACAAAATGCCTGAAAAATATCAACTACTTGAAACACAACTAAACAACTTTAACATCCACATTAGCAGCCCTAAGCAACGTCATCTAACACTCATCCTTTCTTTAGGAGTTGCAAACACCAAGTGTTGTCCTCAAAACTTTAAATTTCCTTACTGGCAATGGCTTGGTGAAGACATCTGCAACCTACTCCTCTGTTCTGCAATGAATTAGCATAACATTACCTTCTTTCTGTACTTCCTTCAAGAAGAAAAGTTAAATGTTTAAATGCTTAGCCTTCCCATAAACTGGATTGTGAGAAATTGCAATGGCAGCTTGGTTATCAACTAAAATCTTTGTGCTCTCCTTCTCCAAGTTAAGATCACTTAATACTTTTCTCAGCCACAAAGCTTGATTAACAGTGGCTGTTGCAGCAACAAATTCTGCTTCAGCAGTATATTGAGCCACAATTTCTTACTTTTTCAAGCTCCATGAGAAAACACCAGATCCAAGAGTAAAACAGTAGCCTAAGGTACTCCTCATATCATCAATGGAACCTCCCCAGTCACTGTCAGAGAAGCCAACCAATTTGAACTCTTTACTTCTTGTGAATTTAACATCAAAATCACTTGTGCCTTTGACATACCGAATCACTCTCTTAGCAGTCCTGAGATGTAATTCACTTGCACAGTGCATAAACCTAGACAAGATACTTACAACATTTAAAATATTAGGACGTGTTGCTATAAGATATATCAAACAACCAATCAAACTTCTAAAATATCCCTCATCAACTTTATCAACTCCATCTTCCTTACACAACTTCTCCTTTTGATTCATAGGAGTGTTTACTTCCTTGCATTCTTCAAGCTTAAACTTCTTCAAAATCTCCTAGGCATATTTCTTCTGGCAGATGAAGACTTCATGCTTAGCCTGCTTAATTTTCATTCCAAGGAAGAAAGTCATCAATCCGAGATCTGTCATCTCAAAAGCTTTCATCATTTCTTGTTTGAAATCTTCAACCAACCGTGCATTGCTTCCTAACAATAAAAGATCATCAACATAAAAAGAGACTATCAAAATATCATTACTTTGCTGTTTGACATAAAAAGTGGCCTCAAACAAGCTTTTTCAAAGCCTAAGCTCAGCAAATGATCATCTATCTTGCTGTACCAAGCTCTTGGAGCTTGTTTCAACCCAAAAAAAGCCTTCTTGAGAAGAAACACCTTGTCCTCCTCTTTTTTCTTTATAAAACCTTCAGGCTACTAAACATAAATTTCTTCTTGCAAAATGCCATTTAAAAATGCTGACTTTACATCAAGCTGATACACTCTCCAATTCATTTGAGCAGCTATAGCAAGCAAAAGCCTTATGGTGTGTCAGAGTAGTCCATGCCAAAAACTTGAGCATAGCCTTTCACCACAAGTCTTGCTTTATACTTGTTGATTGAACCATTAACATTAAGCTTGGTTCTGTACGCCCACTTAACTTCAATCAGTTTCCTATTTTGGGGTCGATCAACCAACTCCCATATTTTATTTTTCTCAATCATGGACAACTCCTCCTTCATTGCAGCCATCCAATTTTTTCTTTCATTACTGTTTCAAAATTTGTAGGTTCACACACAGCTATGTTGCACATTGCATAAATGTCAGTGAGTAATCTAGTACTGTAACAGCCCGTTTTTAGTGAAATCGAAACAGTGGTTTCGGGACCACAAATCTGAAGTTAAAAAAATTATTTTATTATTATTTTATTGCCTACTACATGATAGAAGTACCGTATAAAAATTTCGTTAAAATAAATTTTATCGTTTACATGCTCAATTTGATAAAAAGGACTAAATAACGTAAAGTGCAAAAGTTGAGTTCTAGTAGCTAAAAGTATTAAATAACTATAGAACCTTAAAGTATGAGTCCTTAAATGGTAATTAGATCACAAATCTGAAGTTAAAAAATTTACTTTATTATTATTTTATTGCCTACAACATGATAGAAGTACCGTATAAAAATTTCGTTCAAAAATTTTACCGCTTACATGGTCAATTTGATAAAAAGACTAAATCACGTAAAGTGCAAAAGTTGAGTTCTAGTAGCTAAAAGTATTAAATAGATATAGAACCTTAAAGTATGAGTCCTTAAATGATAATTAGACCATAAATAAGATAGTGGAATATGATGGCTTGGCATTTTGTGTAATTATTAATGTTTTTAAAAGTTAATTATGTAAATTGGTAAATAATGACAAAATAAAATAAAACAACAATTAGGTTATCATCTTTAACATTTCTTTCAACCAAAAATCAAAGAAAAAGAAAGCCATGGAAGCTTCACATTTGGTCATCCTTGTTTGCTTGATTAGGTATGCATTTTTGTCCCGTTTTTAATGATTTCTATGTTTTCGGAATCATTGTAGCTTAATCTAGCTAAGCCCGGGCACTAATTTGTGAAACTATCAAACTATTAGGGTTTTTCCATTGTTGAATATACAAGAGTTTTGATGTTTGATGATAGAAAATGGATAGTTGTTGTTAGATAAACAACTTTTGTACAGAGATTTTTTATGAAATTGTCAATTAGGGATTAAATTGAAAAATAAAAAATTTTACATGGTGAAATTGTGAAATAAATGAAATATATGACATGCTAGGGACTAATTGATATTCGGCCATAGTGGGTTGTGGTGGAATTTCATGAATTTCCATTTTTATGAGCAAGGGACTAAATTGCAAAGAAACTAAAATTATAGGGGTAAAATAGTAATTTTCAAAAGTATGATTTTGGGCTAAATTGATTGAATTATATGTTAAATTGTGTTAAATTTATCCGTATAGATCAAGATAGACCTCGTATGGCTTTAGACCAGGGCAAAGATAAAGTCTCAAATTAGTCGCCTCCGTATCTATATTTACTCGTTGAGGTAGTTTGTGTAATTTAATCGTATTTATATGTTTTAAATTGAATTATACATGTGTTATGGAATGTTATATATATACATATATCGATAGTATATCAAACGACGTACAATGATTACCGAGCCCCGTTTGAACTTTAGGAATTCGTAGGATACAAATGACATGTTATTAGGGCTTACATGATTCAGGTACTGGTTCTGAAAATCCTACTGATGCTGAGGTCCTGCATGTGTTGTAGATACTCCACAGCTCATGCGAACAGCATTGTGTAGCTACGTTCTGACCCAGAGCTCGTGAGAGCACACTGATTTACAGCTTGAGTGACCATACCGATTCACAGCTCATATGAGCATACATGTACAGGATTTGACAGATTACAATTATATGATTTAGCACACTATGTGTGTGTAATAGCCCGATTTAGGGCTTAGTCAAAACAGTGGTTTCGAGACCACAAATTCGAAGAGGAAAAAATTATTTTTACTATATTTTATGGTCTACAATTTCACGGAAAGATTTCGTGAAAATTTCGTTCGAAAATTTTGACGTTTGGGCACTCAATTTAGTCAAAAGGACTAAATTGTAAAAAGTGAAAAAGTTGAGTTTTATTTGTTAAAGGTATTTAATTGTTATGGAATTATAAATTAGGGGTCCTTATGTGGTAATTAGACCATTAGTTAATGATAGAAAAAAATGGACAAGAAATAAGTGAAATAGGATTTTTTTAAGTAAGGACATTTTGGTCATTTAGTAAATAAATATAATTAAAATGGGAAAAAGATGTAAAAAATGGGGTTATCATATTTGCTTGCTGCTGAAACTTGAAGGACTTCATAGCTAGGGTTTTGGCCACTTTCAAGCTTGATTATCTAGAAAGACGTGGAATCAACCTCGATAAGAGAAAGGAAAAGATTGTGGATTGAATTGCAAAATTCCTATATTTTGCACCGATGTAAGTAATATGTAATTAATACATTGTTTATAACTATTTTTGATATTTTGTTATAATATAAGAGAAATGGTGGAATATGAAATAGCTATATAACAATTAGAAATTTAGAATTTATAGTTGAATCGATTAAAATCTGCTTGAATTGCGGATATATCATTGACAAGTAATAGGTGAAGTAGTTGAATTGAAATATTAAAATTGTTATGGGATTGGATTGAAATATTGAAATTGTGATTTGTGATTTGTGTACGGATAAATTGTAAATCCTTGAAAAGTAAGAATCTCTGTGGGACTGTCGGAATAAGAAATGCTTGAATAAAGTTCCTATAAACAAGTGTGTAAAAATTAAGTTATTGGTTGAATGAGATATGGAATTAAAGCATAATGAGTCTAATTTCAGATAAAAGAAGCAGATCAAGCAAAAAAGTTGGATATTTTGAGATATTTGAATTTCAGTGAGGCAGGGTCGGATTGATTTCAGAATCCCCTATTCTGAGTTTGAAAAATCATTAAAAATTAAAGAAAAATAATTATGAGATATAATTTATATGCTTATAATCCTTAATGAGTCTATTTTCAAAAGAAATAAACAAAAATATCATCAAAATTCTGTACAGTGAGATAATTCACTTTTAGTGAAGAGAGGTCAGAGATGTTGAGCAGTGAAATAGGGGTGACTTAAAAGAATAAAATGTACTAATTGGCCATGTAAAAAATTCTGAAATTTTTATGATAAGACGGTATATGAGTCTAGTTTCAGGTAAAATTTACAGAACTTAATTTGGAGTTCCGTAGTTTCGGATAAAAATAATTTAGTGACTGTAACGCAGAAAAATAGTTTGCTGGAATTTGAATAAATATCAAATTTATGGTTGATTAAAATCATGTTATCTATGGAAACATGTTTTAAATTTTTTTATCAATTACATACGTACTTACTAAGCTATATGCTTACTTCTCTTTATTTTTTCTTGTTTTATAGTGTTATAAAATCATCTCAGAATTCGGACAGAGTCGGGGATCATCCACACTATCTACATCTTTTGGTATTTTGAAACCAATATTTCAATTATGGCATGTATAGAAGACTTAATGTTAATGTGATGTATATATATACTAATTACTACTTAGCTTAAGATGTTAATGTATATTAATTGATAGGTTGTTTTTTAAAAATGCTAGTGAGGTTACTTTGAATGTCGTGAATGATTTAATTATGTTTAAGTATATAGCTGTATTAGTTGAAATATTGTATTGGTTTGAGATTACGTTTTGAAAATTTGCAGGAGGGATTAGACATTTGTAAAAGGGCTTATGTCAAAAATTTTATATAAAAAAAACTCTGATTGTATGAAAATATGTATTTTATGTTTGATAATACTTTTTACCCTGTTTTGGCGATGAACACGGGTAAGAGGTGTTAAATTTTAGTGGTATCAGAACTACGGTTTAGCCGGTTCTCAGACTAACAAAATATGTGTGAAAGTCTATCTATACATGCCATAAATATATTGTAATAGTGTGATGATTTTGACAATTTAAAAATTGTGTTTTTATATAGTAAATGGATCCCGACCGAGCTGTAGCGGATGATGTAGAAACCAATGCGCCGGCTCCCGCGCAAGGGACCGCGCCTGAGGAAAGTAGACATGGAACTGAAACACATAGTCAGGATGAGGCTCGAGAAGCCTTCCTTCATATGATGAATAATTGGTACACAGAGTTTATTCGAGCAAATCCGAATGTTCAACCTCCTCCACCCCTCCTATTCCTCAACCGATTCTTGTAGCTTCACAAGGTGATGAATTAGTAAAACCGAGAAAACCCCCAGTTGATAAAATCTGAAAACAAGGGGCGGAAGGTTTCAGGGCTAACATAGATGATGATCCCGAGAAGGCAGAAGTTTGGCTTGAAAATTCTATCCGGGTATTTGATGAATTATCATGTACTCCTGAAGAATATTTAAAATGTGCCATATCTTTACTAAAAGATTTAGCATATCGTTGGTGGAAAACATTAGTATTTGTGGTTCCGAAAGAAAGGGTTACATGGGATTTCTTCCAAGAGGAATTCAGAAAGAAATACATAAGTCAAAGGTTCATCGATAAAAAACGTAAGGAATTTCTCGAATTAAAGCAGGGCCGAATGTCTGTAGTAGAATATGAAAGAGAGTTTGTTAGACTTAGTAAATATGCTCAAGAGTGTGTGCCTACATAAGCTATTATGAATAAAAGGTTTGAAGACGGGCTAAATGAAGATATCAGAATGTTTGTTGGGATGTTGGAACTGAAAGAATTTGTGGTACTGGTTGATCGAGCTTGCAAGGTTGAAGAATTGAATAAAGAAAAGAGAAAAGCTGTGATGGAGGCTCGGGATGCAAGAAAAAGACCAATGAGTAAGTCATTCCAAACTCAGTCAAAGAAGTTCAAAGAAGTGAATTCTCGATCGACTGCTTCAACTAGGTATTCTTACCGAGATCGTGGGAGATCATATTCGAATTCGAAAGCTCAAGCTACTTCAATAGTAAGTGTGGGTAGTGTGAAGTCTAATAAACCTGAGTGTCAACATTGTGGAAGGCAACATCCTGGTGAGTGTTGGTTAATTAGCCGAGCTTGTTTCAAGTGTGGTTCTCGACAACACTACATTAAAGATTGCCCTGAGAAAGTTGAAGAAGAAAATTTTCAAAATGTTAGATCGGGTGATACTGTTAGTAGAGCTAGACCACTGAGAAATACCAGAAACAGAGCTAGCAGTAAAAGTGAAATGAAAGATATAGCTGTGAGACCAGAAACTAGAACACCTGCTAGAGCTTATGCTATATGTACTCGGGAGGATGCATCATCTCCCGATGTGATTACCGGTACATTTTCTCTTTATGACACTAATGTTATTGCATTGATTGATCCCGGGCCTACTCATTCTTATGTTTATGTGAATTTAGTATCTAATAAGAATTTTCCTGTTGAATTTACTGAATTCATGATTAAAGTGTCAAACCCTTTAGGAAAATATGTGTTAGTCGATAAGGTTTGCAAGAATTGCCCTTTAATGATTCAAGGTCGTTGTTTTCCGGCAAATTTGATGTTGTTACCATTTGATGAGTTTGATGTTATTTTGGGGATGGATTGGTTGACTTTGCATGATGTCAAGGTGAACTGTAGATAGAAAATTCTTAAATTGAAATGTGAAACAGGTGAAATTCTTCGGGTTGAAACAGATGAATCAAATAAATTGCCTATGGTGATTTCACACATGTCTGCCCAGAAATATTTGAGAAAAAGGTGTGAAGCTTATCTTGCTTATGTGTTAAACACTGAGATGACTGAGTCGAAGCTTGAATCAATACCAGTAGTTTGTGAATTTTCGGATGTGTTTCCAAAGGAATTGCCTGGATTACCTCAAATTAGAGAAGTTCAGTTTGCTATTGATTTGTTACCTGGGACTGCACCGATCTCTAGTGCTCCGTATAGAATGGCTCCAACCGAATTAAAAGAACTTAAATCTCAGTTACAAGAGTTGACAGATAAAGGATTTGTGAGACCGAGTTTTTCTCCCTGGGGTGCTCCTGTATTATTTGTGAAAAAGAAAGATGGTTCTATGAGACTTTGTATTGACTATCGTCACGTCAACAAAGTAACTATAAAGAATAAGTATCCGTTGCCAAGAATTGATGACTTGTTCGACCAGTTAAAGGGAGCAACAGTGTTTTCAAAGATTGATTTGAGAGCAAGTTACTATCAATTGGGAGTTAAAGAGTCAGATGTGCCAAAAACTTCTTTCAGAATGAGATATGAACATTACGAATTTCTAGTGATGCCTTTTGGTTTAACTAACGCTTCGGCTATTTTTATAGACTTGATGAACTGAATTTTTTGACCGTATTTGGATAAGTTTGTGGTGGTGTTCATAGATGATATTTTAATCTATTCTCGAGATGAATCCGAGCACGCTGAGCATTTGAGAACTGTGTTGCAGATTTTGAGAGAGAAGAAGTTATTTGCTAAAATTAGTAAAAGTGGGTTTTGGCTTCATGAAGTCGGATTTTTGGGACACATAGTTTCAAGTGATGGTATTCTGGTTGATCCGAGTAAAATTTCAACAATTGTTAATTGGGAGCCGCCAAAGAATGTATCCGAGGTTAGAAGTTTTCTGGGCTTAGCCGGGTATTATAGACGTTCTGTTAAAGGATTCTCAATGATTGCTTCTACTATGACTAAGTTATTGCAAAATAATGTCAAATTTGAATGGACTGATAAATGTCAACAAAGTTTTGAGAAATTGAAGGCGTTATTGACTGAAGCGCCGGTGTTGGTGCAACCTGAGACAGGGAAAGAGTTTATAATTTACAGTGATGCATCATTGAATGGTCTTGGATGTGTGCTAATGCAAGAAGGTAGAGTAATAGCTTATGCTTCGAGACAGCTGAAACCACATGAGAAGAATTATCCGACGCATGACTTGGAATTAGCTGCTATCGTTTTTGCTTTAAAAATTTGGCGTCATTATTTGTATAGTGAGAAATGCCAAATCTTTACTGATCATAAAAGTTTGAAGTATCTGATGAATCAAAAGGATTTGAATTTACGACAACGAAGATAGCTCGAATTAATAAAAGATTATGAGTTAGTTATTGATTACCACCCAGGAAAGGCAAATGTAGTCGCTGATGCTTTGAGTAGAAAATCTTTGTTTGCTTTGAGAACCATGGATACGAGTTTAGCTTTGTTTGAGGATAGTTCAATTTTGGCTGAGTTGAAAGCTAGACCGTTATTTTTGCAGCAAATTTGTGAAGCTCAGAAAAATGATAGTGAATTACAAGTCAAGAGATCTCAGGATGAATCAGGTTGTGATTCAGATTTTCGAATTAGATCAGATGATTGTCTAATGTTCCGAGATAGGATATGTGGACCAAAAGATGATGAGTTGATTCGGACAATTTTACATGAGGCACACAATGGTAGTTTATTAGTTCACCCAGGTAGTACGAAAATTTATAATGATTTGAAGAAATTGTATTGGTAGCTGGGCATGAAAAAGGATATTTCTAAATTTGTATCAAAGTGTTTGATTTGTCAACAAGTAAAAGCTGAACATCAAGTACCTTCGGGTCTACTTCAACCATTAATGATTCCTGAGTGGAAATGGGACAGAATCACGATGAATTTTGTGACGGGTTTGCCTCTGACTCCTAGGAAGAAAGATGCTATTTGGGTAATCGTTGATAGATTGATGAAATCAGCCCATTTTATACCGGTACGTATTGATTACTCACTAAACAAGTTGGTGGAGTTATATGTTGCTAAAATTGTGAGGTTGCACGTGGTGCGTAAGTCCATTATTTCGGATAGAGATCTGAGGTTTACTTCGAGGTTTTGGAAAAAGTTGCAAGAAGCCTTGGGTACAAAATTGAACTTTAGTACTGCATTCCATCCGCAAACTGACGGACAATCTGAAAGAATAATTCAAGTTCTTGAAGACATGCTCCAATGTTGTATCTTAGAATTTGAAGGCAGTTGGGAGAAATATCTACCATTGGTTGAATTTGCCTACAACAATAGCTATCAGTCGAGTATACAAATAGCACCGTATGAAGCATTATATGGACGTAAGTGTAGAACCCCTTTGTATTGGACTGAGCTCAGTGAGAAACGGATTCACGGGGTTGACTTGATGAAAGAAACTAAAGAAAAAGTGAAAGTAATCCGTGATTGTTTGAAAGCTGCTTCAGACCGACAAAAGTCATATGCGGATTTGAAAGTATCTCCGTGGAAGAAGATTTTGAGATTTGGCCGTAAAGGTAAATTGAGTTCACGTTTTATTGGGCCGTATGAAGTTATTGAAAGGATTGGACCCCTGGCTTATCGGTTAGCTTTGCCAGCAGAGTCGGAAAGGATACACAATGTATTTCATGTGTCAATGTTACGACGATATCGTTCTGATCCTTCACATATAATTTCTCCGACAGAAATTGAAATTCGATAGGATTTGACTTTTGAGGAGGAACCGATAAAGATTCTGGCTCTGGAAGTCAAATAGTTGAGGAATAAAAATATAGCTTTAGTGAAAGTGTTGTGGCAAAAACATGGAATGGAAGAAGCTACATGGGAACCGGAAGAAGTTATGAGAAAACAATATCCAAACCTCTTTTCCGGTAATATTTTCCAGGACGAAAATCTCTAAAGGGGGAGAGTTGTAACAGCCCGATTTAGGGCTTAGTCAGAACAGTGGTTTCGAGACCACAAATCCGAAGAGGAAAAATTTATTTTTATTATATTTTTATGGTCTACAATTTCACGGAAAGATTTCGTGAAAATTTCGTTCGAAAATTTTGACGTTTGGGCACTCATTTTAGTCAAAAGGACTGAAATTATTAAATTTGTTAAATTTGTTATGGGATTGGACTGAAATATTGAAATTGTGATTTGTGTACGGATAAATTGTAAATCCTTGAAAAGTAAGAATCTCTGTGGGACTGTCGGAATAAGAAAGGCTTGAATAAAGTGCCTATAAACACGTGTGTAGTACTAAGTGTATCGATAGATAATGGTCACATGTGTAGTACTATGTGCAGGCTACTACATCAACCGAAAAGTTTGATCACGTGTGTAGTACTATGTGAAGGCTACTACGTGTATCGAATGATAATAATTACACGGGTGGTACTAAGTGCAAACCACCGGATATTCGCTATTATACCGACGTGTTCAACGGGATATGAGTATTAATAAAAAAACATGTGAGCATGTGATTGAAGTGTGTTAATTTGCTAAAGAGTAACTGGAGTAATGAAGTTTCGTACTGTGCTTACAAAATAAATTGTTGTAATGTTATGTAAATGAGTGAAATTGAAACAGAACAAATTCGAATAGTGGAAGTGATGTTAGTTTGAAAAATCACCAAAAATTGTAGAAATTGATTTATTGGTAGAATGAGATATGGAATTAAATCTTAATGAGTCTACTTTCATATAAAAGAAGAAGATCAAGCAAAAGAGTTGTATATTTTGAGATGTTTGAATTTCAGTGAGGCAGGGTCGGATTGATTTCGAAATCCCCTATTCTGACTTGGAAAAATCATTACAAATTGTAGAAAAATAATTATGAGATATAATTTATATGCTTAGAATCCCTAATGAGTATATTTTCAAAATAAATAAATGAAAATATCATCCAAATTTTTTACAGTGAGATAATTCACTTTTAGTGAAGAGAGGTCAGAGATGTTGAGCAGTGAAATAGGGGTGACTTAAAAGAATAAACTGTACTAATTGGACAAGTAAAAAATTCTGAAAATTTTATGATAAGACGGTATATGAGTCTAGTTTTAGGAAAAATTTATGGAACTTAATTTTGAGTTCCGTAGCTCCGGATAAAAATAATTTAGTGACTGCGACGCAGAAAAATAGTTTGCTAGAATTTGAATAAATATCAAATTTATGGTTGATTAAAATTATGTTATCTATGGAAACATGTTTTAAATTTGTTTATCAATTACATACGTACTTACTAAGTTATATGCTTACTTCTCTTTCTTTTTTCATGTTTTATAGTGTTATAAATCATCTCGGAATTCGGACAGAGTCGGGGATCATCCTCACTATCTACATCTTTTTGTATTTTGAAACCAATATTTCTGAATTATGGCATGTATAGAAGACTTAATGTTAATGTGATGTATATATATAGTAATTACTACTTAGCTTAAGATGTTAATGTATATTAATTGATAGGTTGCTTTTTTAAAAATGCTAGCGAGGTTACCTTGAATGTCGTGAATAATTTAATTATGTTTAAGTAAATAGCTGTATTAGTTGAAATATTGAATTGGTTTGAGATTGCGTTTTGAAAATTTATAGGAGGGATTAGACATTTGTAAAAGGGATTATGTCAAAAATTTTATAAAAAAAACTCTGATTGTATGAAAATATGTATTTTACGTTTGATAATACTTTTTACCCTGTTTTGGCGATGAACACGGGTAAGAGGTGTTACAGTGTGAGCTATCCTGGGTATCCAACGATATTCTAAATGGTTCAAAGGGCATTATTCTTATATGAAATGGTAAGGGTTCATTACGGATTATTACAAGGGTACATATGAATTATATGGAAATATTGTTACATGGTATTTGGAAACTTGAATTGGAAGATACATGTATATGAAACTTACGCAATTGTTGTGCTCATCCATGAATATTGGTTTATATATGTATTTACATGGCTAACATGGTTGGTGTATATGTAATTAGGCATTTGGCCAAATTGTGTTGGGATATGCTATGTTTACTTACCTATTATATGACTAAATGGTAAGTTAAATTCTATGTTAAACGAACTTACTAAGCTTAAATGCTTACTTAGTGTTATTTTTTCGTGTTTTATAGTGTATCGAAAACTCGTTTGGGTTGGAGGCTTGTTGGAGCTATATCACACTATCCCTCGATTGTTTTAGTATATTCGGCTGTTTAATTTTTGTTATAATGGCATGTATAAGTATTTTGGCTAATGTTGGCCATGTGTTTGGTTGTTGAAAATGGTCATTTAGTTTGGCTTGTGATTTAGCACTTTGTTGATGATATGAGCTTAGTTCATGGCATGTAAATATTAGCCTTATAATGGTTGATGAATGACTTAATATGGTTGAATGATGGAAGATGAAATGATGGTTGAACATACATATTATATATGGCTTGTGACTTGTTAGAAATGTTGAGAATTGGTACTTTGTTTGAATGACTTAAATGATTATAGATTCTAGTGGTTGAATGGCATGATTAGTACCATTTAGTATTTATTTGGTAAGTAAATTACATGATATATATTGATGCAAATATGCATATAAGTTAGTTGATTATTTGGTCAAATGGAATACATGGTTAGACATATTTATATATTGTCATTTGAGGTGCCTAAGGGCATATTGGTTTTATGATGTTATACCATATGTATAGGACTTGCTTATGATTGATTTGGATACCTTGATATGGCTTGTATATATGTGCATTTTTTATTGTAGGTATATGCCTTGATGGGTGAGGAAAAATGACTTGTAAAATAGCCTATTTTCGTCCAAACGGACACAGACACGGGCATGTGTCTCAGCCGTGTGTGACACACGGCCAGATGACACGGCTATGTGTCCCTTATAGCTTTTGAAGAGTTGCAAGTCAGGCTGTTACACGGCCTAGCACACGGCTTGACACATGGGTGTGTGAGGTTATTTCAAAGGGTACACAGCCTGGTACACGGGCATGTGGATTGGCCGTGTGACCAAGTCAGTGAGTTACATGGGCACGGACATGGGCTGGGACACGACCGTGTGTCCCTACTTCGAATGCACACACAGCTTCAGACACTAGCGTGTCTCTTAGACGTGTGACCCTTGCAATGTTGAAAATTTTCAATGTTTTCTGAAAAATTCTCTAAGTTTTCGATTTAGTCTCGACTTATTTCTAATGTGTATTTAGGGCCTCGAGGGCTCGTATAAGGGATATTATGTATGATTTTTATTGGTTTAAATATGAATATTGATATGATATGAAATGTTTATAATTATGTGTTCGTTTAATTTGAAAATTCCTGTAATGGTTAGTAACCCTGTTCTGGCGATGGATACAGGTTAGATGTGTTACATTTATTGGTATTAGAGCTACGGTTTAGTCGATTCTTAGACTAAACATAGAGTGTACGAGTTTAGATATACATGTAACTATATAAACTGTGAAAGTGTGATATCTCCTGATCGTTTTACAACATGTTTTCATATAGCAAAGACATCCAATCGAGCTGACGCCGATGAAGTAGAAAGCAATGCTCAATCCTCCATTTGCGGAGTAGCACCGAGCAGTGCAAGGCCCGTATTTGAGGGTCGAGGAGGAAAGGCTAAAGAAGCCTTTTTCCAAATGATGATTGAATGGTTCACTGAGTTCGTACAGACGAATTCGGTTGCTCAACAACCTCCACCTCCTCCTGCTCCCCAACCAGTTCCTGTTATTCCTCAAGGTTTGGAACCTATACAAGTTAGTAAGCCACCTATTGATAAGATTCGTAAATACGGGGCTAAAGAATTCTGAGGTACTACTGAAGATGATCTTGAGAGAGCAGAATTCTGGTTAGAGAATACAATCACAATTTTGACGAATTGTCTTGTTCACCGGCTGAATGTGTTAAGTGTGTTGTATCTTTGTTGAAAGATTCAGCTTATCAGTGGTGGAACACGTTGATTTCTGTAGTACCGAAAGAGCGGATCACCTGGAATTCTTTCAAAGTAAGTTCTGAAAGAAATATATTAGTTAAAGATTTCTAGATTAGAAATGTAAAGAATTTCTTGAACTCAAACAGGGTCGTATAACTGTGTCAGAGTATAAACGGTAATTTGTTAGACTGAGCAATTATGCCCGGAAGTGTATTCCGACTTAAACTGTAATGTGTAAGAGATTTGAAGATAGGTTAAATGAAGACATTAAGCTTCTAGTAGGATTTCTTGAGTTGAAAAAATTCATTGTATTGGTTGACTGAGCACATAAGGCCGATGATCTGAGTAAAGAGAAAAGACATGCTGATTTTGAAGCTAGAGACTCGAGAAAGAGATCGACTGGGAAGTCATATCAGTCAACGTAAAAGAGATCAAAAGAACATCACAACCGCTGTACGGCTTCAGTGGGGTACTCTAGTAGGGATAGAGGCAACCGACAATCGGGTCCTAAAGATCAGGTTACATTTGTAGCAAGTGTGGGTAGTGTCAGAGATGTTTGGCCCAAGTGTAAGCACTGTAAAAGACCACAATATGGTGAGTGTCGATTGAAGAATGGAACATGCTTCAGATGTAGTTCCCTCGATCACTATTTTAAAGATTGCCCAGAGAAATTCGTGAAAGAAAAAGTTCAGACTACGAGGTCGAGCAATGCTGCTGCAAGATGTAGACCACCTCGTAAGTTCGAAAAAGTGAGTGGTAGCCGTAGTGTAATGAAAGACTCTGCTGTGAGATCCGAGGCATGAGCGCCAACTAGGGCTTATGCTATTCGCGCACGAGAGGATGCTTTTGCACCAGATGTTATTACCTATGCTTCCTCTATTTTTGATACTGATGTTACTACTTTGATTGAGTCCACTGAATTCATGGTTAAAGCATCGAACCCTTTAGATCAGTATGTACTTGTTGATAAATTTTGCAAGAATTGTCCTTTGATGACTCAAGGTTACGATTTTTTTGGTTGATTTGATGCTATTATCGCTTGATAAATTTGACGTGATTTTGGTCATGGATTGGCTAAATCTACATGATGCTATTGTAAACTGTAGATGAAAGCTTATTGTATTGAAATGTCAGAACAATGAGACGCTTCGCATTGAATCAGATAATTCGAGTGGGTTATAGTTATTTTAGCTTTGTCAGCACAGAAATATGTAAGAAAAGGTTGTAATTCTTACCTTGC